>NW_027554058.1:0-139152 GCF_045843805.1 Urocitellus parryii
CATGGCCCCACCACAGATGTTTTATCACACACCTGCACACCACTGCTCTAGGCCCACTAATCCGCAGGCTCCAACTTACTGGCATCTCTGTTCTACACCATTTTCATGAAACCCAGTCAATCAAGGCACTGTCTGGTACACTCATGATCAGCAACAGGACATCCAAAGGTTCTCCAGTGCCACACCTGGTCATGGGAATTTCAAAAATTTCATGGTATTTATCAAGCCATTTTTCAAGGATGAACTTGGAGGCACTGTGGGTTTCTATTCATTCAGGAACCACTAAATGGTGAGGAATCTCATTTCAATGAAAGCTCTGGAGAAACACTCAGAGGCAAGGCTTCCCAAGAGTGGCCAAACGGTCACATCAAGCCAGGCCCATTGAGGTCTACAACGTGAGGTCCATGTGTGTTTTGACTCTCAATTATGGCTGCCAGGTCTTTAAGAATAAAATCATGTGATATCCTGGCTGAGATTCCCAGTGCTCTGTGGAAAGCCACCCTGGGCCTAGATCTCAGTTTCCAAGGGCAACTCTCATGCGTGGCCTCCTAAAATCCCAACACAATTCATGGCAATTCTTCTCTGAGTTCAGTTCCAGAACTCAGTCTCTGAGGGGAATCACGCCAGAGTTCAAGACCAGGTGGACCAAGTCATCCCTGCCAACCGCCACAGAAATGACCACAATTCAAACCAAAGCACTGCCACATGGCCCTCATCTTCTTCCATATAGGCACTCATCATAACCTCTTGCTGGAGGTTTCCATGAGGGGGCAGCCCAAGACAGCGTCTAGAATAAGCTCCCTTGCCCCTCATTTGCCTAATGTCTGGGTGGCCTGGACACTCTTCCTGTGACCCAGGATTGATCAAATAGGCCTGCCATTAATACTGCTCTGCTTCTCCAATTTGAGGCCTACTGACTTTCGGGTATAGATTCTTTGTGTGAATTGGAGACATGAGAAAACCCAAGAACCTATGGGCTAGCCTCTGCAGGGCTTTGAAGAACTCATTTGACCCAAAGGATCCCTATTCTCACTTGATGGAGGTCAGGAACTTTCCAGAGGAAAGCGAGAGACTTCATCCACAATGACTGCTCTTTTTGCCATTTTGGCTTTGGATGCACACATGGGATCTTTCTTTAATCCATCAGGTGCTGAGACTCTAAGCCACAGCCTCACACAGGGCCAAGAGGCTGATTCACACACATCCCTTTGCACAGGAATTAAGCCAAAAGCCACAGGTGATGCCCCTTCATTTCCATTTGAAAACTGTTTACTTCAGGCTTCACAAAGGGGTGGCCTGAGGCAAAGACCTTCCTGACACTCAGGGCAACAGAACAATAGGTAAGCAAAAGGCCCAAAGCAGGGTTTCTCCACTGACACTTTACTGGTCACACTGATATCTGAGTTTTCTGAGATGCTTGCCATTCCCTTCAGTTATCCAGTGCATGGCCATGTCATAGAGCTGGGAGGTGGTACATATCTTGGACACAAAACCATGAGCCTATTCTGGAGAGTGGCCAGAATTCAGGAAGAAAACAGGAACTTAGCAAGATAGTAGGTGTTGCCCATAGATAAGGCAAGCCCCAGTCCATTCATAAATTGGAAAGGATGAATGCTGGAAAGTTTTCTACTAGACAGGATGCATCCATTGATTCATTCTCTTTTCCAATGTCTACAACCAGGGATACCGTGGGATACACAGACATAGAAACACTCGCCTTGTCCAACGACTTACTAGAAACAGTCCACTCCAAACCAAACAAACTGCCTTTCCTACCTATTCTCAGAACATGAGACAAAACCATAAACTCACACCCACACCCACTAAGGCACCTCCTTCCCCCAAGTAGGTCTGTGACTATCCGGAGTGTCTTCTGACTGGTGGGCCATACAATGTTCCCCTAAATGGCCCGTCCTCTCTCAGATCTGGCCTCCTTGGCCTACTCAATGAAGTTGTCAGGAGCCACCCGTGAGCCACTCACTACCTGCTTTCTCGGAAAAGTGCCCTCTTCAGAGTTTTCCTGGCATTTGGTCATCCTCACATCAGTAGGTACCAAGAAAGACTGACTCTGTCCTTGGTAAATGCAAACAAGTGAGCCCACTGGGACTGGGACTGAAACTGGCTCTGGGTGCCTGGCTTCCTTGTTGCCAAGTTCAGAGAGTTCCATCACAAAAGAAGTGAGGTGAGGTCACTTCCTTCAGGAACTGAATGAGGTCACTGCCTTAGCAACCAAGTTGTCCTAACAGTTGCTTCCAAGGGTCCTATGAGATGGAGGCTGCCCCTGCTTCCTGTGACACTTTCACAAGTTAGAATGGTATATCCTCCATAGGCACCCAGGAACAGCTTTCCACACAGGCCTGGTTTGGTCCATCTTGTCTACATTAAGAAGAGTGCGGCTCATTCAGACACAACCCTTCATCCTGACCAGGTTGTTTGCCATGGAAGATGACTTTTGCTCTCTCATGTCCTTCAGAGCTGCCTACATCTTCTCCAGGCATCATTTCTGCATGGACCTTTGAGTTCTCAGCACGTGGAAGATCCCCTACATTCCTCTATTGTAAGACCAACTCTGTCCCTGCTCTTCTGTAAAGTTGGATTGAGGGAACAGTGTATGGTTAGGGGTAAGAACATGTTGGATTTGGGTTAGGAATCATTCTACTGGATGAAGAATGGTATTGGGAACCTGCGATATTTATAATAATATATAGGTGAAGTATATGTATGAAAACAGAAATCTAAGTAAGCTTTGAAGCCCAGAAGGGCATTGGGCCCTTGACTGGGATACTTAGCTTGGAATTACATTCTGCACAGCTGTCTCAGATAAATTGATATACAATGGCATAAGACCTTGTACCTTGGATGATTGAATGTGGAAGAGAACATCCAGTCAAAAAGGGATAGTAGGTAGGATTAGGAAGAGAGTCAGTAGGTTTAGGAAGAAGAGTGAGTATAACATTTGGACCAAAAGTTCTTTAGCAGTAGGGTGTCAGTTAGAGAGTAGATGTAAATGTCAGCACATGTGAAGAGTCAGTCACAATAATGAATATGGGAAATTATGTAGGAAAGCAGATATCAATAGAGACATTGGGAAATCAGTCAAAGTATAAAGTGAGTGATAGGATTAGATATTTTCAACAGGGTTGAGTTTGAATATGTAATCTTAGGACGAAGCAACTGTGTAGTCACCGATAGGATTGACATTTGAGAGCATCAGGCATCTGGACAAGGATGTTTTTAGTAATACATGCTCACTTTCCATTTAGACTTTGGTACAATCATAAGTGTGAACTTTGCATTATGTGTCCAGAATATCACTGTGATAAAATGTATATGTAGATCAGGTGACATGAGTATTTCTTCCACCGTTTCTGGGAGCAATATCTTGAAGACGTATTGATTAGTATTTGGGGGCACCAATAGGTGTACCCTGTGTCTATGAATATAGAGATAATGCATGAATAGACCATACTGTGAATAAATAATAGAACTGGTTCCGATTTACATAATGGATTGAACTGATACCTGAAAATATATAGGAAATCTAATATTGATACACAATCATTCATTCCAACCAGTTATATATCTAATGATTATATTAGGGTTATGGTTTACCATGAAGGCTGTGTGAGATTTGCTTGAAAAGTGATTATGGAAATCAAAAATAATGTGTTTGGAAAGAAGTCTCATGAAAAGACCAGTCCAGAAATATACAGGAGTACATGTGTTCTGAAGCAGGAAGTGATTGAAAGTGAACCAAATGCCTGGAAATTTGTGAAAATTGTGGATGAAATATATATCTTATGATGTGCATCAACTGAAGAAATAGTGATGTACCAGTGTCGAAAAAAAAGAAACGTCAAAATACACATCATGTATCATAGGAATCTGCTTGCATTGATGCGAAACTCGGTCAGTTACAGTAGAAATATTAGGATTTCTAAGCACCATTCACTAGGAAACAAATGTGTATTTCAGGTGGATGAATATTTCTGAGAATAATCTTTTGAAAAGATGATTATAAATCCACCTACATGAACATGAATGAATTTAGGGAGTGTATAATAAGACACATATATTTCATACTTTGAAAAATCTGGAGAGAGTGTGTGTGTGTGTGTGTGTGTGTGTGTGTGTATATGTATATATATATATATATATATATATATATATATATATATATATATACATTCAAACATACAAACACACAGAGACTTTAAAAAGTAGAAATATATATGCCAATCAAAATTCATCATGAAATATACATCATCCACAGATCCAAAAATATTTAATTTACTGAACATGGATTTATGTATCATGTTGTTCAAGTAGAAAGCTCACCCATAGGTTGAATTTTCAGTTCCAACAGCATTTAGGAGGAGTGATCTCTTCTCACAATTTGTATCTGCCATGTCAGCCACCTCACAAGAATGTACATGGGATACCAGGTAGGATTCTATATGTGCACGTAAATATACGTGTGCTGAACAGTCTACAGAGAAAGGGAGACAGGAATTCACATATTGGTTAACTTTACAAACAAATGGAGAACTACTTCTCTTAAATTGGACTAGATTTATAACACCTAGCCTTTATAATGCCAAAGGAAAGTCCAATTAGACACCATGCCTCCTCTGAACTGCATGTATTGCTATTCTGTTTGGGTTATTTTCCTCCATCATATCAGGATTGGTAATCAGAGTCCAGGAGGGTATGGGTTAGTGTCAGGGATTCAGTATTTTGAATGGAAAATAGGAAAATGAATCCAATGTGTATGCAATTCTGTGCTACCCAAAAATCTTCCCACTCTCATCAAGAACAATGCCTTGACATTACCTTTGCCCCGAGTAAGACACAATTTGAAGAAAAGAGTTAGAAAATCTGTGAATACATATATACAATGGAAAATGCTCAGGAGTTCACAACCTTGGAGGTGGTAGAGGAGTTTCCATAAGTAAGGGACAGGGTAAACACTCCACAAACATGGAGCTCTGCTGGCCTAAAGACTTCTTGGGAAACTGCCTCTGAGGTTGGACCCTTGAAATATATGTTGTTGTCAGGAGCTTTATCTTCCTTTGTAGTGAGACCATCAAAGCTTGGTCTGCATCTATGTAGCCTGGAGGACATGGTTTCTGATTTTCCAGTGAACATGAGGCAGCAGTGCTGAATTCTCTCTTTGTAGGTCAACTGTGGCCACTGGGGTCTAAGTGTTTCCCCGTGTGGACTGTGAGGCCATTTGGTCATCCTCCACTTTTCCTGGTGTTTCTTGCTGCTTCACTGGGAGTTTCCTATTTGCTTCATGAAATACAAGGAGTTCAACTGGGACACAGTTCTGGAGGGAGTACTGTCACGTGTGCTGACTCAGGGTCCGAGGACAATGCACCAACCAGGCTTCTATCCCACAGAGCTTGCCCCCTTGACCATAGCAACCTGTTTCTGAACATTGCCCGGAAACCTCTCCATATAACAAGATGCCTTTACATATAAGGGTCTGCTGGCTTCACCGTGTCAGTCACAAGCCATGTGGAAGCCAATGGCAGATCCACATGGCCCCACCACAGATGTTTTATCACACACCTGCACACCACTGCTCTAGGCCCACTAATCCGCAGGCTCCAACTTACTGGCATCTCTGTTCTACACCATTTTCATGAAACCCAGTCAATCAAGGCACTGTCTGGTACACTCATGATCAGCAACAGGACATCCAAAGGTTCTCCAGTGCCACACCTGGTCATGGGAATTTCAAAAATTTCATGGTATTTATCAAGCCATTTTTCAAGGATGAACTTGGAGGCACTGTGGGTTTCTATTCATTCAGGAACCACTAAATGGTGAGGAATCTCATTTCAATGAAAGCTCTGGAGAAACACTCAGAGGCAAGGCTTCCCAAGAGTGGCCAAAAGGTCACATCAAGCCAGGCCCATTGAGGTCTACAACGTGAGGTCCATGTGTGTTTTGACTCTCAATTATGGCTGCCAGGTCTTTAAGAATAAAATCATGTGATATCCTGGCTGAGATTCCCAGTGCTCTGTGGAAAGCCACCCTGGGCCTAGATCTCAGTTTCCAAGGGCAACTCTCATGCGTGGCCTCCTAAAATCCCAACACAATTCATGGCAATTCTTCTCTGAGTTCAGTTCCAGAACTCAGTCTCTGAGGGGAATCACGCCAGAGTTCAAGACCAGGTGGACCAAGTCATCCCTGCCAACCGCCACAGAAATGACCACAATTCAAACCAAAACACTGCCACATGGCCCTCATCTTCTTCCATATAGGCACTCATCATAACCTCTTGCTGGAGGTTTCCATGAGGGGGCAGCCCAAGACAGCGTCTAGAATAAGCTCCCTTGCCCCTCATTTGCCTAATGTCTGGGTGGCCTGGACACTCTTCCTGTGACCCAGGATTGATCAAATAGGCCTGCCATTAATACTGCTCTGCTTCTCCAATTTGAGGCCTACTGACTTTCGGGTATAGATTCTTTGTGTGAATTGGAGACATGAGAAAACCCAAGAACCTATGGGCTAGCCTCTGCAGGGCTTTGAAGAACTCATTTGACCCAAAGGATCCCTATTCTCACTTGATGGAGGTCAGGAACTTTCCAGAGGAAAGCGAGAGACTTCATCCACAATGACTGCTCTTTTTGCCATTTTGGCTTTGGATGCACACATGGGATCTTTCTTTAATCCATCAGGTGCTGAGACTCTAAGCCACAGCCTCACACAGGGCCAAGAGGCTGATTCACACACATCCCTTTGCACAGGAATTAAGCCAAAAGCCACAGGTGATGCCCCTTCATTTCCATTTGAAAACTGTTTACTTCAGGCTTCACAAAGGGGTGGCCTGAGGCAAAGACCTTCCTGACACTCAGGGCAACAGAACAATAGGTAAGCAAAAGGCCCAAAGCAGGGTTTCTCCACTGACACTTTACTGGTCACACTGATATCTGAGTTTTCTGAGATGCTTGCCATTCCCTTCAGTTATCCAGTGCATGGCCATGTCATAGAGCTGGGAGGTGGTACATATCTTGGACACAAAACCATGAGCCTATTCTGGAGAGTGGCCAGAATTCAGGAAGAAAACAGGAACTTAGCAAGATAGTAGGTGTTGCCCATAGATAAGGCAAGCCCCAGTCCATTCATAAATTGGAAAGGATGAATGCTGGAAAGTTTTCTACTAGACAGGATGCATCCATTGATTCATTCTCTTTTCCAATGTCTACAACCAGGGATACCGTGGGATACACAGACATAGAAACACTCGCCTTGTCCAACGACTTACTAGAAACAGTCCACTCCAAACCAAACAAACTGCCTTTCCTACCTATTCTCAGAACATGAGACAAAACCATAAACTCACACCCACACCCACTAAGGCACCTCCTTCCCCCAAGTAGGTCTGTGACTATCCGGAGTGTCTTCTGACTGGTGGGCCATACAATGTTCCCCTAAATGGCCCGTCCTCTCTCAGATCTGGCCTCCTTGGCCTACTCAATGAAGTTGTCAGGAGCCACCCGTGAGCCACTCACTACCTGCTTTCTCGGAAAAGTGCCCTCTTCAGAGTTTTCCTGGCATTTGGTCATCCTCACATCAGTAGGTACCAAGAAAGACTGACTCTGTCCTTGGTAAATGCAAACAAGTGAGCCCACTGGGACTGGGACTGAAACTGGCTCTGGGTGCCTGGCTTCCTTGTTGCCAAGTTCAGAGAGTTCCATCACAAAAGAAGTGAGGTGAGGTCACTTCCTTCAGGAACTGAATGAGGTCACTGCCTTAGCAACCAAGTTGTCCTAACAGTTGCTTCCAAGGGTCCTATGAGATGGAGGCTGCCCCTGCTTCCTGTGACACTTTCACAAGTTAGAATGGTATATCCTCCATAGGCACCCAGGAACAGCTTTCCACACAGGCCTGGTTTGGTCCATCTTGTCTACATTAAGAAGAGTGCGGCTCATTCAGACACAACCCTTCATCCTGACCAGGTTGTTTGCCATGGAAGATGACTTTTGCTCTCTCATGTCCTTCAGAGCTGCCTACATCTTCTCCAGGCATCATTTCTGCATGGACCTTTGAGTTCTCAGCACGTGGAAGATCCCCTACATTCCTCTATTGTAAGACCAACTCTGTCCCTGCTCTTCTGTAAAGTTGGATTGAGGGAACAGTGTATGGTTAGGGGTAAGAACATGTTGGATTTGGGTTAGGAATCATTCTACTGGATGAAGAATGGTATTGGGAACCTGCGATATTTATAATAATATATAGGTGAAGTATATGTATGAAAACAGAAATCTAAGTAAGCTTTGAAGCCCAGAAGGGCATTGGGCCCTTGACTGGGATACTTAGCTTGGAATTACATTCTGCACAGCTGTCTCAGATAAATTGATATACAATGGCATAAGACCTTGTACCTTGGATGATTGAATGTGGAAGAGAACATCCAGTCAAAAAGGGATAGTAGGTAGGATTAGGAAGAGAGTCAGTAGGTTTAGGAAGAAGAGTGAGTATAACATTTGGACCAAAAGTTCTTTAGCAGTAGGGTGTCAGTTAGAGAGTAGATGTAAATGTCAGCACATGTGAAGAGTCAGTCACAATAATGAATATGGGAAATTATGTAGGAAAGCAGATATCAATAGAGACATTGGGAAATCAGTCAAAGTATAAAGTGAGTGATAGGATTAGATATTTTCAACAGGGTTGAGTTTGAATATGTAATCTTAGGACGAAGCAACTGTGTAGTCACCGATAGGATTGACATTTGAGAGCATCAGGCATCTGGACAAGGATGTTTTTAGTAATACATGCTCACTTTCCATTTAGACTTTGGTACAATCATAAGTGTGAACTTTGCATTATGTGTCCAGAATATCACTGTGATAAAATGTATATGTAGATCAGGTGACATGAGTATTTCTTCCACCGTTTCTGGGAGCAATATCTTGAAGACGTATTGATTAGTATTTGGGGGCACCAATAGGTGTACCCTGTGTCTATGAATATAGAGATAATGCATGAATAGACCATACTGTGAATAAATAATAGAACTGGTTCCGATTTACATAATGGATTGAACTGATACCTGAAAATATATAGGAAATCTAATATTGATACACAATCATTCATTCCAACCAGTTATATATCTAATGATTATATTAGGGTTATGGTTTACCATGAAGGCTGTGTGAGATTTGCTTGAAAAGTGATTATGGAAATCAAAAATAATGTGTTTGGAAAGAAGTCTCATGAAAAGACCAGTCCAGAAATATACAGGAGTACATGTGTTCTGAAGCAGGAAGTGATTGAAAGTGAACCAAATGCCTGGAAATTTGTGAAAATTGTGGATGAAATATATATCTTTATGATGTGCATCAACTGAAGAAATAGTGATGTACCAGTGTCGAAAAAAAAGAAACGTCAAAATACACATCATGTATCATAGGAATCTGCTTGCATTGATGCGAAACTCGGTCAGTTACAGTAGAAATATTAGGATTTCTAAGCACCATTCACTAGGAAACAAATGTGTATTTCAGGTGGATGAATATTTCTGAGAATAATCTTTTGAAAAGATGATTATAAATCCACCTACATGAACATGAATGAATTTAGGGAGTGTATAATAAGACACATATATTTCATACTTTGAAAAATCTGGAGAGAGTGTGTGTGTGTGTGTGTGTGTGTGTGTGTGTGTATGTATATGTATATATATATATATATATATATATATATATATATATATATATATACATTCAAACATACAAACACACAGAGACTTTAAAAAGTAGAAATATATATGCCAATCAAAATTCATCATGAAATATACATCATCCACAGATCCAAAAATATTTAATTTACTGAACATGGATTTATGTATCATGTTGTTCAAGTAGAAAGCTCACCCATAGGTTGAATTTTCAGTTCCAACAGCATTTAGGAGGAGTGATCTCTTCTCACAATTTGTATCTGCCATGTCAGCCACCTCACAAGAATGTACATGGGATACCAGGTAGGATTCTATATGTGCACGTAAATATACGTGTGCTGAACAGTCTACAGAGAAAGGGAGACAGGAATTCACATATTGGTTAACTTTACAAACAAATGGAGAACTACTTCTCTTAAATTGGACTAGATTTATAACACCTAGCCTTTATAATGCCAAAGGAAAGTCCAATTAGACACCATGCCTCCTCTGAACTGCATGTATTGCTATTCTGTTTTGGGTTATTTTCCTCCATCATATCAGGATTGGTAATCAGAGTCCAGGAGGGTATGGGTTAGTGTCAGGGATTCAGTATTTTGAATGGAAAATAGGAAAATGAATCCAATGTGTATGCAATTCTGTGCTACCCAAAAATCTTCCCACTCTCATCAAGAACAATGCCTTGACATTACCTTTGCCCCGAGTAAGACACAATTTGAAGAAAAGAGTTAGAAAATCTGTGAATACATATATACAATGGAAAATGCTCAGGAGTTCACAACCTTGGAGGTGGTAGAGGAGTTTCCATAAGTAAGGGACAGGGTAAACACTCCACAAACATGGAGCTCTGCTGGCCTAAAGACTTCTTGGGGAAACTGCCTCTGAGGTTGGACCCTTGAAATATATGTTGTTGTCAGGAGCTTTATCTTCCTTTGTAGTGAGACCATCAAAGCTTGGTCTGCATCTATGTAGCCTGGAGGACATGGTTTCTGATTTTCCAGTGAACATGAGGCAGCAGTGCTGAATTCTCTCTTTGTAGGTCAACTGTGGCCACTGGGGTCTAAGTGTTTCCCCGTGTGGACTGTGAGGCCATTTGGTCATCCTCCACTTTTCCTGGTGTTTCTTGCTGCTTCACTGGGAGTTTCCTATTTGCTTCATGAAATACAAGGAGTTCAACTGGGACACAGTTCTGGAGGGAGTACTGTCACGTGTGCTGACTCAGGGTCCGAGGACAATGCACCAACCAGGCTTCTATCCCACAGAGCTTGCCCCCTTGACCATAGCAACCTGTTTCTGAACATTGCCCGGAAACCTCTCCATATAACAAGATGCCTTTACATATAAGGGTCTGCTGGCTTCACCGTGTCAGTCACAAGCCATGTGGAAGCCAATGGCAGATCCACATGGCCCCACCACAGATGTTTTATCACACACCTGCACACCACTGCTCTAGGCCCACTAATCCGCAGGCTCCAACTTACTGGCATCTCTGTTCTACACCATTTTCATGAAACCCAGTCAATCAAGGCACTGTCCTGGTACACTCATGATCAGCAACAGGACATCCAAAGGTTCTCCAGTGCCACACCTGGTCATGGGAATTTCAAAAATTTCATGGTATTTATCAAGCCATTTTTCAAGGATGAACTTGGAGGCACTGTGGGTTTCTATTCATTCAGGAACCACTAAATGGTGAGGAATCTCATTTCAATGAAAGCTCTGGAGAAACACTCAGAGGCAAGGCTTCCAAGAGTGGCCAAAGGTCACATCAAGCCAGGCCCCATTGAGGTCTACAATGTGAGGTCCATGTGTGTTTTGACTCTCAATTATGGCTGCCAGGTCTTTAAGAATAAAATCATGTGATATCCTGGCTGAGATTCCCAGTGCTCTGTGGAAAGCCACCCTGGGCCTAGATCTCAGTTTCCAAGGGCAACTCTCATGCGTGGCCTCCTAAAATCCCAACACAATTCATGGCAATTCTTCTCTGAGTTCAGTTCCAGAACTCAGTCTCTGAGGGGAATCACGCAGAGTTCAAGACCAGGTGGACCAAGTCATCCCTGCCAACCGCCACAGAAATGACCACAATTCAAACCAAAACACTGCCACATGGCCCTCATCTTCTTCCATATAGGCACTCATCATAACCTCTTGCTGGAGGTTTCCATGAGGGGGCAGCCCAAGACAGCGTCTAGAATAAGCTCCCTTGCCCCTCATTTGCCTAATGTCTGGGTGGCCTGGACACTCTTCCTGTGACCCAGGATTGATCAAATAGGCCTGCCATTAATACTGCTCTGCTTCTCCAATTTGAGGCCTACTGACTTTCGGGTATAGATTCTTTGTGTGAATTGGAGACATGAGAAAACCCAAGAACCTATGGGCTAGCCTCTGCAGGGCTTTGAAGAACTCATTTGACCCAAAGGATCTCCCTATTCTCACTTGATGGAGGTCAGGAACTTTCCAGAGGAAAGCGAGAGACTTCATCCACAATGACTGCTCTTTTTGCCATTTTGGCTTTGGATGCACACATGGGATCTTTCTTTAATCCATCAGGTGCTGAGACTCTAAGCCACAGCCTCACACAGGGCCAAGAGGCTGATTCACACACATCCTTTGCACAGGAATTAAGCCAAAAGCCACAGGTGATGCCCCTTCATTTCCATTTGAAAACTGTTTACTTCAGGCTTCACAAAGGGGTGGCTGAGGCAAAGACCTTCCTGACACTCAGGGCAACAGAACAATAGGTAAGCAAAAGGCCCAAAGCAGGGTTTCTCCACTGACACTTTACTGGTCACACTGATATCTGAGTTTTCTGAGATGCTTGCCATTCCCTTCAGTTATCCAGTGCATGGCCATGTCATAGAGCTGGGAGGTGGTACATATCTTGGACACAAAACCATGAGCCTATTCTGGAGAGTGGCCAGAATTCAGGAAGAAAACAGGAACTTAGCAAGATAGTAGGTGTTGCCCATAGATAAGGCAAGCCCCAGTCCATTCATAAATTGGAAAGGATGAATGCTGGAAAGTTTTCTACTAGACAGGATGCATCCATTGATTCATTCTCTTTTCCAATGTCTACAACCAGGGATACCGTGGGATACACAGACATAGAAACACTCGCCTTGTCCAACGACTTACTAGAAACAGTCCACTCCAAACCAAACAAACTGCCTTTCCTACCTATTCTCAGAACATGAGACAAAACCATAAACTCACACCCACACCCACTAAGGCACCTCCTTCCCCCAAGTAGGTCTGTGACTATCCGGAGTGTCTTCTGACTGGTGGGCCATACAATGTTCCCCTAAATGGCCCGTCCTCTCTCAGATCTGGCCTCCTTGGCCTACTCAATGAAGTTGTCAGGAGCCACCCGTGAGCCACTCACTACCTGCTTTCTCGGAAAAGTGCCCTCTTCAGAGTTTTCCTGGCATTTGGTCATCCTCACATCAGTAGGTACCAAGAAAGACTGACTCTGTCCTTGGTAATGCAAACAAGTGAGCCCACTGGGACTGGGACTGAAACTGGCTCTGGGTGCCTGGCTTCCTTGTTGCCAAGTTCAGAGAGTTCCATCACAAAAGAAGTGAGGTGAGGTCACTTCCTTCAGGAACTGAATGAGGTCACTGCCTTAGCAACCAAGTTGTCCTAACAGTTGCTTCCAAGGGTCCTATGAGATGGAGGCTGCCCCTGCTTCCTGTGACACTTTCACAAGTTAGAATGGTATATCCTCCATAGGCACCCAGGAACAGCTTTCCACACAGGCCTGGTTTGGTCCATCTTGTCTACATTAAGAAGAGTGCGGCTCATTCAGACACAACCCTTCATCCTGACCAGGTTTGTTTGCCATGGAAGATGACTTTTGCTCTCTCATGTCCTTCAGAGCTGCCTACATCTTCTCCAGGCATCATTTCTGCATGGACCTTTGAGTTCTCAGCACGTGGAAGATCCCCTACATTCCTCTATTGTAAGACCAACTCTGTCCCTGCTCTTCTGTAAAGTTGGATTGAGGGAACAGTGTATGGTTAGGGGTAAGAACATGTTGGATTTGGGTTAGGAATCATTCTACTGGATGAAGAATGGTATTGGGAACCTGCGATATTTATAATAATATATAGGTGAAGTATATGTATGAAAACAGAAATCTAAGTAAGCTTTGAAGCCCAGAAGGGCATTGGGCCCTTGACTGGGATACTTAGCTTGGAATTACATTCTGCACAGCTGTCTCAGATAAATTGATATACAATGGCATAAGACCTTGTACCTTGGATGATTGAATGTGGAAGAGAACATCCAGTCAAAAAGGGATAGTAGGTAGGATTAGGAAGAGAGTCAGTAGGTTTAGGAAGAAGAGTGAGTATAACATTTGGACCAAAAGTTCTTTAGCAGTAGGGTGTCAGTTAGAGAGTAGATGTAAATGTCAGCACATGTGAAGAGTCAGTCACAATAATGAATATGGGAAATTATGTAGGAAAGCAGATATCAATAGAGACATTGGGAAATCAGTCAAAGTATAAAGTGAGTGATAGGATTAGATATTTTCAACAGGGTTGAGTTTGAATATGTAATCTTAGGACGAAGCAACTGTGTAGTCACCGATAGGATTGACATTTGAGAGCATCAGGCATCTGGACAAGGATGTTTTTAGTAATACATGCTCACTTTCCATTTAGACTTTGGTACAATCATAAGTGTGAACTTTGCATTATGTGTCCAGAATATCACTGTGATAAAATGTATATGTAGATCAGGTGACATGAGTATTTCTTCCACCGTTTCTGGGAGCAATATCTTGAAGACGTATTGATTAGTATTTGGGGGCACCAATAGGTGTACCCTGTGTCTATGAATATAGAGATAATGCATGAATAGACCATACTGTGAATAAATAATAGAACTGGTTCCGATTTACATAATGGATTGAACTGATACCTGAAAATATATAGGAAATCTAATATTGATACACAATCATTCATTCCAACCAGTTATATATCTAATGATTATATTAGGGTTATGGTTTACCATGAAGGCTGTGTGAGATTTGCTTGAAAAGTGATTATGGAAATCAAAAATAATGTGTTTGGAAAGAAGTCTCATGAAAAGACCAGTCCAGAAATATACAGGAGTACATGTGTTCTGAAGCAGGAAGTGATTGAAAGTGAACCAAATGCCTGGAAATTTGTGAAAATTGTGGATGAAATATATATCTTATGATGTGCATCAACTGAAGAAATAGTGATGTACCAGTGTCGAAAAAAAAGAAACGTCAAAATACACATCATGTATCATAGGAATCTGCTTGCATTGATGCGAAACTCGGTCAGTTACAGTAGAAATATTAGGATTTCTAAGCACCATTCACTAGGAAACAAATGTGTATTTCAGGTGGATGAATATTTCTGAGAATAATCTTTTGAAAAGATGATTATAAATCCACCTACATGAACATGAATGAATTTAGGGAGTGTATAATAAGACACATATATTTCATACTTTGAAAAATCTGGAGAGAGTGTGTGTGTGTGTGTGTGTGTGTGTGTGTTGTATGTATATATATATATATATATACATTCAAACATACAAACACACAGAGACTTTAAAAAGTAGAAATATATATGCCAATCAAAATTCATCATGAAATATACATCATCCACAGATCCAAAATATTTAATTTACTGAACATGGATTTATGTATCATGTTGTTCAAGTAGAAAGCTCACCCATAGGTTGAATTTTCAGTTCCAACAGCATTTAGGAGGAGTGATCTCTTCTCACAATTTGTATCTGCCATGTCAGCCACCTCACAAGAATGTACATGGGATACCAGGTAGGATTCTATATGTGCACGTAAATATACGTGTGCTGAACAGTCTACAGAGAAAGGGAGACAGGAATTCACATATTGGTTAACTTTACAAACAAATGGAGAACTACTTCTCTTAAATTGGACTAGATTTATAACACCTAGCCTTTATAATGCCAAAGGAAAGTCCAATTAGACACCATGCCTCCTCTGAACTGCATGTATTGCTATTCTGTTTGGGTTATTTTCCTCCATCATATCAGGATTGGTAATCAGAGTCCAGGAGGGTATGGGTTAGTGTCAGGGATTCAGTATTTTGAATGGAAAATAGGAAAATGAATCCAATGTGTATGCAATTCTGTGCTACCCAAAAATCTTCCCACTCTCATCAAGAACAATGCCTTGACATTACCTTTGCCCCGAGTAAGACACAATTTGAAGAAAAAGAGTTAGAAAATCTGTGAATACATATATACAATGGAAAATGCTCAGGAGTTCACAACCTTGGAGGTGGTAGAGGAGTTTCCATAAGTAAGGGACAGGGTAAACACTCCACAAACATGGAGCTCTGCTGGCCTAAAGACTTCTTGGGAAACTGCCTCTGAGGTTGGACCCTTGAAATATATGTTGTTGTCAGGAGCTTTATCTTCCTTTGTAGTGAGACCATCAAAGCTTGGTCTGCATCTATGTAGCCTGGAGGACATGGTTTCTGATTTTCCAGTGAACATGAGGCAGCAGTGCTGAATTCTCTCTTTGTAGGTCAACTGTGGCCACTGGGGTCTAAGTGTTTCCCCGTGTGGACTGTGAGGCCATTTGGTCATCCTCCACTTTTCCTGGTGTTTCTTGCTGCTTCACTGGGAGTTTCCTATTTGCTTCATGAAATACAAGGAGTTCAACTGGGACACAGTTCTGGAGGGAGTACTGTCACGTGTGCTGACTCAGGGTCCGAGGACAATGCACCAACCAGGCTTCTATCCCACAGAGCTTGCCCCCTTGACCATAGCAACCTGTTTCTGAACATTGCCCGGAAACCTCTCCATATAACAAGATGCCTTTACATATAAGGGTCTGCTGGCTTCACCGTGTCAGTCACAAGCCATGTGGAAGCCAATGGCAGATCCACATGGCCCCACCACAGATGTTTTATCACACACCTGCACACCACTGCTCTAGGCCCACTAATCCGCAGGCTCCAACTTACTGGCATCTCTGTTCTACACCATTTTCATGAAACCCAGTCAATCAAGGCACTGTCTGGTACACTCATGATCAGCAACAGGACATCCAAAGGTTCTCCAGTGCCACACCTGGTCATGGGAATTTCAAAAATTTCATGGTATTTATCAAGCCATTTTTCAAGGATGAACTTGGAGGCACTGTGGGTTTCTATTCATTCAGGAACCACTAAATGGTGAGGAATCTCATTTCAATGAAAGCTCTGGAGAAACACTCAGAGGCAAGGCTTCCCAAGAGTGGCCAAAAGGTCACATCAAGCCAGGCCCATTGAGGTCTACAACGTGAGGTCCATGTGTGTTTTGACTCTCAATTATGGCTGCCAGGTCTTTAAGAATAAAATCATGTGATATCCTGGCTGAGATTCCCAGTGCTCTGTGGAAAGCCACCCTGGGCCTAGATCTCAGTTTCCAAGGGCAACTCTCATGCGTGGCCTCCTAAAATCCCAACACAATTCATGGCAATTCTTCTCTGAGTTCAGTTCCAGAACTCAGTCTCTGAGGGGAATCACGCCAGAGTTCAAGACCAGGTGGACCAAGTCATCCCTGCCAACCGCCACAGAAATGACCACAATTCAAACCAAAACACTGCCACATGGCCCTCATCTTCTTCCATATAGGCACTCATCATAACCTCTTGCTGGAGGTTTCCATGAGGGGGCAGCCCAAGACAGCGTCTAGAATAAGCTCCCTTGCCCCTCATTTGCCTAATGTCTGGGTGGCCTGGACACTCTTCCTGTGACCCAGGATTGATCAAATAGGCCTGCCATTAATACTGCTCTGCTTCTCCAATTTGAGGCCTACTGACTTTCGGGTATAGATTCTTTGTGTGAATTGGAGACATGAGAAAACCCAAGAACCTATGGGCTAGCCTCTGCAGGGCTTTGAAGAACTCATTTGACCCAAAGGATCCCTATTCTCACTTGATGGAGGTCAGGAACTTTCCAGAGGAAAGCGAGAGACTTCATCCACAATGACTGCTCTTTTTGCCATTTTGGCTTTGGATGCACACATGGGATCTTTCTTTAATCCATCAGGTGCTGAGACTCTAAGCCACAGCCTCACACAGGGCCAAGAGGCTGATTCACACACATCCCTTTGCACAGGAATTAAGCCAAAAGCCACAGGTGATGCCCCTTCATTTCCATTTGAAAACTGTTTACTTCAGGCTTCACAAAGGGGTGGCCTGAGGCAAAGACCTTCCTGACACTCAGGGCAACAGAACAATAGGTAAGCAAAAGGCCCAAAGCAGGGTTTCTCCACTGACACTTTACTGGTCACACTGATATCTGAGTTTTCTGAGATGCTTGCCATTCCCTTCAGTTATCCAGTGCATGGCCATGTCATAGAGCTGGGAGGTGGTACATATCTTGGACACAAAACCATGAGCCTATTCTGGAGAGTGGCCAGAATTCAGGAAGAAAACAGGAACTTAGCAAGATAGTAGGTGTTGCCCATAGATAAGGCAAGCCCCAGTCCATTCATAAATTGGAAAGGATGAATGCTGGAAAGTTTTCTACTAGACAGGATGCATCCATTGATTCATTCTCTTTTCCAATGTCTACAACCAGGGATACCGTGGGATACACAGACATAGAAACACTCGCCTTGTCCAACGACTTACTAGAAACAGTCCACTCCAAACCAAACAAACTGCCTTTCCTACCTATTCTCAGAACATGAGACAAAACCATAAACTCACACCCACACCCACTAAGGCACCTCCTTCCCCCAAGTAGGTCTGTGACTATCCGGAGTGTCTTCTGACTGGTGGGCCATACAATGTTCCCCTAAATGGCCCGTCCTCTCTCAGATCTGGCCTCCTTGGCCTACTCAATGAAGTTGTCAGGAGCCACCCGTGAGCCACTCACTACCTGCTTTCTCGGAAAAGTGCCCTCTTCAGAGTTTTCCTGGCATTTGGTCATCCTCACATCAGTAGGTACCAAGAAAGACTGACTCTGTCCTTGGTAAATGCAAACAAGTGAGCCCACTGGGACTGGGACTGAAACTGGCTCTGGGTGCCTGGCTTCCTTGTTGCCAAGTTCAGAGAGTTCCATCACAAAAGAAGTGAGGTGAGGTCACTTCCTTCAGGAACTGAATGAGGTCACTGCCTTAGCAACCAAGTTGTCCTAACAGTTGCTTCCAAGGGTCCTATGAGATGGAGGCTGCCCCTGCTTCCTGTGACACTTTCACAAGTTAGAATGGTATATCGTCCATAGGCACCCAGGAACAGCTTTCCACACAGGCCTGGTTTGGTCCATCTTGTCTACATTAAGAAGAGTGCGGCTCATTCAGACACAACCCTTCATCCTGACCAGGTTGTTTGCCATGGAAGATGACTTTTGCTCTCTCATGTCCTTCAGAGCTGCCTACATCTTCTCCAGGCATCATTTCTGCATGGACCTTTGAGTTCTCAGCACGTGGAAGATCCCCTACATTCCTCTATTGTAAGACCAACTCTGTCCCTGCTCTTCTGTAAAGTTGGATTGAGGGAACAGTGTATGGTTAGGGGTAAGAACATGTTGGATTTGGGTTAGGAATCATTCTACTGGATGAAGAATGGTATTGGGAACCTGCGATATTTATAATAATATATAGGTGAAGTATATGTATGAAAACAGAAATCTAAGTAAGCTTTGAAGCCCAGAAGGGCATTGGGCCCTTGACTGGGATACTTAGCTTGGAATTACATTCTGCACAGCTGTCTCAGATAAATTGATATACAATGGCATAAGACCTTGTACCTTGGATGATTGAATGTGGAAGAGAACATCCAGTCAAAAAGGGATAGTAGGTAGGATTAGGAAGAGAGTCAGTAGGTTTAGGAAGAAGAGTGAGTATAACATTTGGACCAAAAGTTCTTTAGCAGTAGGGTGTCAGTTAGAGAGTAGATGTAAATGTCAGCACATGTGAAGAGTCAGTCACAATAATGAATATGGGAAATTATGTAGGAAAGCAGATATCAATAGAGACATTGGGAAATCAGTCAAAGTATAAAGTGAGTGATAGGATTAGATATTTTCAACAGGGTTGAGTTTGAATATGTAATCTTAGGACGAAGCAACTGTGTAGTCACCGATAGGATTGACATTTGAGAGCATCAGGCATCTGGACAAGGATGTTTTTAGTAATACATGCTCACTTTCCATTTAGACTTTGGTACAATCATAAGTGTGAACTTTGCATTATGTGTCCAGAATATCACTGTGATAAAATGTATATGTAGATCAGGTGACATGAGTATTTCTTCCACCGTTTCTGGGAGCAATATCTTGAAGACGTATTGATTAGTATTTGGGGGCACCAATAGGTGTACCCTGTGTCTATGAATATAGAGATAATGCATGAATAGACCATACTGTGAATAAATAATAGAACTGGTTCCGATTTACATAATGGATTGAACTGATACCTGAAAATATATAGGAAATCTAATATTGATACACAATCATTCATTCCAACCAGTTATATATCTAATGATTATATTAGGGTTATGGTTTACCATGAAGGCTGTGTGAGATTTGCTTGAAAAGTGATTATGGAAATCAAAAATAATGTGTTTGGAAAGAAGTCTCATGAAAAGACCAGTCCAGAAATATACAGGAGTACATGTGTTCTGAAGCAGGAAGTGATTGAAAGTGAACCAAATGCCTGGAAATTTGTGAAAATTGTGGATGAAATATATATCTTATGATGTGCATCAACTGAAGAAATAGTGATGTACCAGTGTCGAAAAAAAAGAAACGTCAAAATACACATCATGTATCATAGGAATCTGCTTGCATTGATGCGAAACTCGGTCAGTTACAGTAGAAATATTAGGATTTCTAAGCACCATTCACTAGGAAACAAATGTGTATTTCAGGTGGATGAATATTTCTGAGAATAATCTTTTGAAAAGATGATTATAAATCCACCTACATGAACATGAATGAATTTAGGGAGTGTATAATAAGACACATATATTTCATACTTTGAAAAATCTGGAGAGAGTGTGTGTGTGTGTGTGTGTGTGTGTGTGTGTGTATGTATATGTATATATATATATATATATATATATATATATATATATATATATACATTCAAACATACAAACACACAGAGACTTTAAAAAGTAGAAATATATATGCCAATCAAAATTCATCATGAAATATACATCATCCACAGATCCAAAAATATTTAATTTACTGAACATGGATTTATGTATCATGTTGTTCAAGTAGAAAGCTCACCCATAGGTTGAATTTTCAGTTCCAACAGCATTTAGGAGGAGTGATCTCTTCTCACAATTTGTATCTGCCATGTCAGCCACCTCACAAGAATGTACATGGGATACCAGGTAGGATTCTATATGTGCACGTAAATATACGTGTGCTGAACAGTCTACAGAGAAAGGGAGACAGGAATTCACATATTGGTTAACTTTACAAACAAATGGAGAACTACTTCTCTTAAATTGGACTAGATTTATAACACCTAGCCTTTATAATGCCAAAGGAAAGTCCAATTAGACACCATGCCTCCTCTGAACTGCATGTATTGCTATTCTGTTTGGGTTATTTTCCTCCATCATATCAGGATTGGTAATCAGAGTCCAGGAGGGTATGGGTTAGTGTCAGGGATTCAGTATTTTGAATGGAAAATAGGAAAATGAATCCAATGTGTATGCAATTCTGTGCTACCCAAAAATCTTCCCACTCTCATCAAGAACAATGCCTTGACATTACCTTTGCCCCGAGTAAGACACAATTTGAAGAAAAGAGTTAGAAAATCTGTGAATACATATATACAATGGAAAATGCTCAGGAGTTCACAACCTTGGAGGTGGTAGAGGAGTTTCCATAAGTAAGGGACAGGGTAAACACTCCACAAACATGGAGCTCTGCTGGCCTAAAGACTTCTTGGGAAACTGCCTCTGAGGTTGGACCCTTGAAATATATGTTGTTGTCAGGAGCTTTATCTTCCTTTGTAGTGAGACCATCAAAGCTTGGTCTGCATCTATGTAGCCTGGAGGACATGGTTTCTGATTTTCCAGTGAACATGAGGCAGCAGTGCTGAATTCTCTCTTTGTAGGTCAACTGTGGCCACTGGGGTCTAAGTGTTTCCCCGTGTGGACTGTGAGGCCATTTGGTCATCCTCCACTTTTCCTGGTGTTTCTTGCTGCTTCACTGGGAGTTTCCTATTTGCTTCATGAAATACAAGGAGTTCAACTGGGACACAGTTCTGGAGGGAGTACTGTCACGTGTGCTGACTCAGGGTCCGAGGACAATGCACCAACCAGGCTTCTATCCCACAGAGCTTGCCCCCTTGACCATAGCAACCTGTTTCTGAACATTGCCCGGAAACCTCTCCATATAACAAGATGCCTTTACATATAAGGGTCTGCTGGCTTCACCGTGTCAGTCACAAGCCATGTGGAAGCCAATGGCAGATCCACATGGCCCCACCACAGATGTTTTATCACACACCTGCACACCACTGCTCTAGGCCCACTAATCCGCAGGCTCCAACTTACTGGCATCTCTGTTCTACACCATTTTCATGAAACCCAGTCAATCAAGGCACTGTCTGGTACACTCATGATCAGCAACAGGACATCCAAAGGTTCTCCAGTGCCACACCTGGTCATGGGAATTTCAAAAATTTCATGGTATTTATCAAGCCATTTTTCAAGGATGAACTTGGAGGCACTGTGGGTTTCTATTCATTCAGGAACCACTAAATGGTGAGGAATCTCATTTCAATGAAAGCTCTGGAGAAACACTCAGAGGCAAGGCTTCCCAAGAGTGGCCAAAAGGTCACATCAAGCCAGGCCCATTGAGGTCTACAACGTGAGGTCCATGTGTGTTTTGACTCTCAATTATGGCTGCCAGGTCTTTAAGAATAAAATCATGTGATATCCTGGCTGAGATTCCCAGTGCTCTGTGGAAAGCCACCCTGGGCCTAGATCTCAGTTTCCAAGGGCAACTCTCATGCGTGGCCTCCTAAAATCCCAACACAATTCATGGCAATTCTTCTCTGAGTTCAGTTCCAGAACTCAGTCTCTGAGGGGAATCACGCCAGAGTTCAAGACCAGGTGGACCAAGTCATCCCTGCCAACCGCCACAGAAATGACCACAATTCAAACCAAAACACTGCCACATGGCCCTCATCTTCTTCCATATAGGCACTCATCATAACCTCTTGCTGGAGGTTTCCATGAGGGGGCAGCCCAAGACAGCGTCTAGAATAAGCTCCCTTGCCCCTCATTTGCCTAATGTCTGGGTGGCCTGGACACTCTTCCTGTGACCCAGGATTGATCAAATAGGCCTGCCATTAATACTGCTCTGCTTCTCCAATTTGAGGCCTACTGACTTTCGGGTATAGATTCTTTGTGTGAATTGGAGACATGAGAAAACCCAAGAACCTATGGGCTAGCCTCTGCAGGGCTTTGAAGAACTCATTTGACCCAAAGGATCCCTATTCTCACTTGATGGAGGTCAGGAACTTTCCAGAGGAAAGCGAGAGACTTCATCCACAATGACTGCTCTTTTTGCCATTTTGGCTTTGGATGCACACATGGGATCTTTCTTTAATCCATCAGGTGCTGAGACTCTAAGCCACAGCCTCACACAGGGCCAAGAGGCTGATTCACACACATCCCTTTGCACAGGAATTAAGCCAAAAGCCACAGGTGATGCCCCTTCATTTCCATTTGAAAACTGTTTACTTCAGGCTTCACAAAGGGGTGGCCTGAGGCAAAGACCTTCCTGACACTCAGGGCAACAGAACAATAGGTAAGCAAAAGGCCCAAAGCAGGGTTTCTCCACTGACACTTTACTGGTCACACTGATATCTGAGTTTTCTGAGATGCTTGCCATTCCCTTCAGTTATCCAGTGCATGGCCATGTCATAGAGCTGGGAGGTGGTACATATCTTGGACACAAAACCATGAGCCTATTCTGGAGAGTGGCCAGAATTCAGGAAGAAAACAGGAACTTAGCAAGATAGTAGGTGTTGCCCATAGATAAGGCAAGCCCCAGTCCATTCATAAATTGGAAAGGATGAATGCTGGAAAGTTTTCTACTAGACAGGATGCATCCATTGATTCATTCTCTTTTCCAATGTCTACAACCAGGGATACCGTGGGATACACAGACATAGAAACACTCGCCTTGTCCAACGACTTACTAGAAACAGTCCACTCCAAACCAAACAAACTGCCTTTCCTACCTATTCTCAGAACATGAGACAAAACCATAAACTCACACCCACACCCACTAAGGCACCTCCTTCCCCCAAGTAGGTCTGTGACTATCCGGAGTGTCTTCTGACTGGTGGGCCATACAATGTTCCCCTAAATGGCCCGTCCTCTCTCAGATCTGGCCTCCTTGGCCTACTCAATGAAGTTGTCAGGAGCCACCCGTGAGCCACTCACTACCTGCTTTCTCGGAAAAGTGCCCTCTTCAGAGTTTTCCTGGCATTTGGTCATCCTCACATCAGTAGGTACCAAGAAAGACTGACTCTGTCCTTGGTAAATGCAAACAAGTGAGCCCACTGGGACTGGGACTGAAACTGGCTCTGGGTGCCTGGCTTCCTTGTTGCCAAGTTCAGAGAGTTCCATCACAAAAGAAGTGAGGTGAGGTCACTTCCTTCAGGAACTGAATGAGGTCACTGCCTTAGCAACCAAGTTGTCCTAACAGTTGCTTCCAAGGGTCCTATGAGATGGAGGCTGCCCCTGCTTCCTGTGACACTTTCACAAGTTAGAATGGTATATCCTCCATAGGCACCCAGGAACAGCTTTCCACACAGGCCTGGTTTGGTCCATCTTGTCTACATTAAGAAGAGTGCGGCTCATTCAGACACAACCCTTCATCCTGACCAGGTTGTTTGCCATGGAAGATGACTTTTGCTCTCTCATGTCCTTCAGAGCTGCCTACATCTTCTCCAGGCATCATTTCTGCATGGACCTTTGAGTTCTCAGCACGTGGAAGATCCCCTACATTCCTCTATTGTAAGACCAACTCTGTCCCTGCTCTTCTGTAAAGTTGGATTGAGGGAACAGTGTATGGTTAGGGGTAAGAACATGTTGGATTTGGGTTAGGAATCATTCTACTGGATGAAGAATGGTATTGGGAACCTGCGATATTTATAATAATATATAGGTGAAGTATATGTATGAAAACAGAAATCTAAGTAAGCTTTGAAGCCCAGAAGGGCATTGGGCCCTTGACTGGGATACTTAGCTTGGAATTACATTCTGCACAGCTGTCTCAGATAAATTGATATACAATGGCATAAGACCTTGTACCTTGGATGATTGAATGTGGAAGAGAACATCCAGTCAAAAAGGGATAGTAGGTAGGATTAGGAAGAGAGTCAGTAGGTTTAGGAAGAAGAGTGAGTATAACATTTGGACCAAAAGTTCTTTAGCAGTAGGGTGTCAGTTAGAGAGTAGATGTAAATGTCAGCACATGTGAAGAGTCAGTCACAATAATGAATATGGGAAATTATGTAGGAAAGCAGATATCAATAGAGACATTGGGAAATCAGTCAAAGTATAAAGTGAGTGATAGGATTAGATATTTTCAACAGGGTTGAGTTTGAATATGTAATCTTAGGACGAAGCAACTGTGTAGTCACCGATAGGATTGACATTTGAGAGCATCAGGCATCTGGACAAGGATGTTTTTAGTAATACATGCTCACTTTCCATTTAGACTTTGGTACAATCATAAGTGTGAACTTTGCATTATGTGTCCAGAATATCACTGTGATAAAATGTATATGTAGATCAGGTGACATGAGTATTTCTTCCACCGTTTCTGGGAGCAATATCTTGAAGACGTATTGATTAGTATTTGGGGGCACCAATAGGTGTACCCTGTGTCTATGAATATAGAGATAATGCATGAATAGACCATACTGTGAATAAATAATAGAACTGGTTCCGATTTACATAATGGATTGAACTGATACCTGAAAATATATAGGAAATCTAATATTGATACACAATCATTCATTCCAACCAGTTATATATCTAATGATTATATTAGGGTTATGGTTTACCATGAAGGCTGTGTGAGATTTGCTTGAAAAGTGATTATGGAAATCAAAAATAATGTGTTTGGAAAGAAGTCTCATGAAAAGACCAGTCCAGAAATATACAGGAGTACATGTGTTCTGAAGCAGGAAGTGATTGAAAGTGAACCAAATGCCTGGAAATTTGTGAAAATTGTGGATGAAATATATATCTTATGATGTGCATCAACTGAAGAAATAGTGATGTACCAGTGTCGAAAAAAAAGAAACGTCAAAATACACATCATGTATCATAGGAATCTGCTTGCATTGATGCGAAACTCGGTCAGTTACAGTAGAAATATTAGGATTTCTAAGCACCATTCACTAGGAAACAAATGTGTATTTCAGGTGGATGAATATTTCTGAGAATAATCTTTTGAAAAGATGATTATAAATCCACCTACATGAACATGAATGAATTTAGGGAGTGTATAATAAGACACATATATTTCATACTTTGAAAAATCTGGAGAGAGTGTGTGTGTGTGTGTGTGTGTGTGTGTGTGTGTATGTATATATATATATATATATATATATATATATATATATATATATATATATACATTCAAACATACAAACACACAGAGACTTTAAAAAGTAGAAATATATATGCCAATCAAAATTCATCATGAAATATACATCATCCACAGATCCAAAAATATTTAATTTACTGAACATGGATTTATGTATCATGTTGTTCAAGTAGAAAGCTCACCCATAGGTTGAATTTTCAGTTCCAACAGCATTTAGGAGGAGTGATCTCTTCTCACAATTTGTATCTGCCATGTCAGCCACCTCACAAGAATGTACATGGGATACCAGGTAGGATTCTATATGTGCACGTAAATATACGTGTGCTGAACAGTCTACAGAGAAAGGGAGACAGGAATTCACATATTGGTTAACTTTACAAACAAATGGAGAACTACTTCTCTTAAATTGGACTAGATTTATAACACCTAGCCTTTATAATGCCAAAGGAAAGTCCAATTAGACACCATGCCTCCTCTGAACTGCATGTATTGCTATTCTGTTTGGGTTATTTTCCTCCATCATATCAGGATTGGTAATCAGAGTCCAGGAGGGTATGGGTTAGTGTCAGGGATTCAGTATTTTGAATGGAAAATAGGAAAATGAATCCAATGTGTATGCAATTCTGTGCTACCCAAAAATCTTCCCACTCTCATCAAGAACAATGCCTTGACATTACCTTTGCCCCGAGTAAGACACAATTTGAAGAAAAGAGTTAGAAAATCTGTGAATACATATATACAATGGAAAATGCTCAGGAGTTCACAACCTTGGAGGTGGTAGAGGAGTTTCCATAAGTAAGGGACAGGGTAAACACTCCACAAACATGGAGCTCTGCTGGCCTAAAGACTTCTTGGGAAACTGCCTCTGAGGTTGGACCCTTGAAATATATGTTGTTGTCAGGAGCTTTATCTTCCTTTGTAGTGAGACCATCAAAGCTTGGTCTGCATCTATGTAGCCTGGAGGACATGGTTTCTGATTTTCCAGTGAACATGAGGCAGCAGTGCTGAATTCTCTCTTTGTAGGTCAACTGTGGCCACTGGGGTCTAAGTGTTTCCCCGTGTGGACTGTGAGGCCATTTGGTCATCCTCCACTTTTCCTGGTGTTTCTTGCTGCTTCACTGGGAGTTTCCTATTTGCTTCATGAAATACAAGGAGTTCAACTGGGACACAGTTCTGGAGGGAGTACTGTCACGTGTGCTGACTCAGGGTCCGAGGACAATGCACCAACCAGGCTTCTATCCCACAGAGCTTGCCCCCTTGACCATAGCAACCTGTTTCTGAACATTGCCCGGAAACCTCTCCATATAACAAGATGCCTTTACATATAAGGGTCTGCTGGCTTCACCGTGTCAGTCACAAGCCATGTGGAAGCCAATGGCAGATCCACATGGCCCCACCACAGATGTTTTATCACACACCTGCACACCACTGCTCTAGGCCCACTAATCCGCAGGCTCCAACTTACTGGCATCTCTGTTCTACACCATTTTCATGAAACCCAGTCAATCAAGGCACTGTCTGGTACACTCATGATCAGCAACAGGACATCCAAAGGTTCTCCAGTGCCACACCTGGTCATGGGAATTTCAAAAATTTCATGGTATTTATCAAGCCATTTTTCAAGGATGAACTTGGAGGCACTGTGGGTTTCTATTCATTCAGGAACCACTAAATGGTGAGGAATCTCATTTCAATGAAAGCTCTGGAGAAACACTCAGAGGCAAGGCTTCCCAAGAGTGGCCAAAAGGTCACATCAAGCCAGGCCCATTGAGGTCTACAACGTGAGGTCCATGTGTGTTTTGACTCTCAATTATGGCTGCCAGGTCTTTAAGAATAAAATCATGTGATATCCTGGCTGAGATTCCCAGTGCTCTGTGGAAAGCCACCCTGGGCCTAGATCTCAGTTTCCAAGGGCAACTCTCATGCGTGGCCTCCTAAAATCCCAACACAATTCATGGCAATTCTTCTCTGAGTTCAGTTCCAGAACTCAGTCTCTGAGGGGAATCACGCCAGAGTTCAAGACCAGGTGGACCAAGTCATCCCTGCCAACCGCCACAGAAATGACCACAATTCAAACCAAAACACTGCCACATGGCCCTCATCTTCTTCCATATAGGCACTCATCATAACCTCTTGCTGGAGGTTTCCATGAGGGGGCAGCCCAAGACAGCGTCTAGAATAAGCTCCCTTGCCCCTCATTTGCCTAATGTCTGGGTGGCCTGGACACTCTTCCTGTGACCCAGGATTGATCAAATAGGCCTGCCATTAATACTGCTCTGCTTCTCCAATTTGAGGCCTACTGACTTTCGGGTATAGATTCTTTGTGTGAATTGGAGACATGAGAAAACCCAAGAACCTATGGGCTAGCCTCTGCAGGGCTTTGAAGAACTCATTTGACCCAAAGGATCCCTATTCTCACTTGATGGAGGTCAGGAACTTTCCAGAGGAAAGCGAGAGACTTCATCCACAATGACTGCTCTTTTTGCCATTTTGGCTTTGGATGCACACATGGGATCTTTCTTTAATCCATCAGGTGCTGAGACTCTAAGCCACAGCCTCACACAGGGCCAAGAGGCTGATTCACACACATCCCTTTGCACAGGAATTAAGCCAAAAGCCACAGGTGATGCCCCTTCATTTCCATTTGAAAACTGTTTACTTCAGGCTTCACAAAGGGGTGGCCTGAGGCAAAGACCTTCCTGACACTCAGGGCAACAGAACAATAGGTAAGCAAAAGGCCCAAAGCAGGGTTTCTCCACTGACACTTTACTGGTCACACTGATATCTGAGTTTTCTGAGATGCTTGCCATTCCCTTCAGTTATCCAGTGCATGGCCATGTCATAGAGCTGGGAGGTGGTACATATCTTGGACACAAAACCATGAGCCTATTCTGGAGAGTGGCCAGAATTCAGGAAGAAAACAGGAACTTAGCAAGATAGTAGGTGTTGCCCATAGATAAGGCAAGCCCCAGTCCATTCATAAATTGGAAAGGATGAATGCTGGAAAGTTTTCTACTAGACAGGATGCATCCATTGATTCATTCTCTTTTCCAATGTCTACAACCAGGGATACCGTGGGATACACAGACATAGAAACACTCGCCTTGTCCAACGACTTACTAGAAACAGTCCACTCCAAACCAAACAAACTGCCTTTCCTACCTATTCTCAGAACATGAGACAAAACCATAAACTCACACCCACACCCACTAAGGCACCTCCTTCCCCCAAGTAGGTCTGTGACTATCCGGAGTGTCTTCTGACTGGTGGGCCATACAATGTTCCCCTAAATGGCCCGTCCTCTCTCAGATCTGGCCTCCTTGGCCTACTCAATGAAGTTGTCAGGAGCCACCCGTGAGCCACTCACTACCTGCTTTCTCGGAAAAGTGCCCTCTTCAGAGTTTTCCTGGCATTTGGTCATCCTCACATCAGTAGGTACCAAGAAAGACTGACTCTGTCCTTGGTAAATGCAAACAAGTGAGCCCACTGGGACTGGGACTGAAACTGGCTCTGGGTGCCTGGCTTCCTTGTTGCCAAGTTCAGAGAGTTCCATCACAAAAGAAGTGAGGTGAGGTCACTTCCTTCAGGAACTGAATGAGGTCACTGCCTTAGCAACCAAGTTGTCCTAACAGTTGCTTCCAAGGGTCCTATGAGATGGAGGCTGCCCCTGCTTCCTGTGACACTTTCACAAGTTAGAATGGTATATCCTCCATAGGCACCCAGGAACAGCTTTCCACACAGGCCTGGTTTGGTCCATCTTGTCTACATTAAGAAGAGTGCGGCTCATTCAGACACAACCCTTCATCCTGACCAGGTTGTTTGCCATGGAAGATGACTTTTGCTCTCTCATGTCCTTCAGAGCTGCCTACATCTTCTCCAGGCATCATTTCTGCATGGACCTTTGAGTTCTCAGCACGTGGAAGATCCCCTACATTCCTCTATTGTAAGACCAACTCTGTCCCTGCTCTTCTGTAAAGTTGGATTGAGGGAACAGTGTATGGTTAGGGGTAAGAACATGTTGGATTTGGGTTAGGAATCATTCTACTGGATGAAGAATGGTATTGGGAACCTGCGATATTTATAATAATATATAGGTGAAGTATATGTATGAAAACAGAAATCTAAGTAAGCTTTGAAGCCCAGAAGGGCATTGGGCCCTTGACTGGGATACTTAGCTTGGAATTACATTCTGCACAGCTGTCTCAGATAAATTGATATACAATGGCATAAGACCTTGTACCTTGGATGATTGAATGTGGAAGAGAACATCCAGTCAAAAAGGGATAGTAGGTAGGATTAGGAAGAGAGTCAGTAGGTTTAGGAAGAAGAGTGAGTATAACATTTGGACCAAAAGTTCTTTAGCAGTAGGGTGTCAGTTAGAGAGTAGATGTAAATGTCAGCACATGTGAAGAGTCAGTCACAATAATGAATATGGGAAATTATGTAGGAAAGCAGATATCAATAGAGACATTGGGAAATCAGTCAAAGTATAAAGTGAGTGATAGGATTAGATATTTTCAACAGGGTTGAGTTTGAATATGTAATCTTAGGACGAAGCAACTGTGTAGTCACCGATAGGATTGACATTTGAGAGCATCAGGCATCTGGACAAGGATGTTTTTAGTAATACATGCTCACTTTCCATTTAGACTTTGGTACAATCATAAGTGTGAACTTTGCATTATGTGTCCAGAATATCACTGTGATAAAATGTATATGTAGATCAGGTGACATGAGTATTTCTTCCACCGTTTCTGGGAGCAATATCTTGAAGACGTATTGATTAGTATTTGGGGGCACCAATAGGTGTACCCTGTGTCTATGAATATAGAGATAATGCATGAATAGACCATACTGTGAATAAATAATAGAACTGGTTCCGATTTACATAATGGATTGAACTGATACCTGAAAATATATAGGAAATCTAATATTGATACACAATCATTCATTCCAACCAGTTATATATCTAATGATTATATTAGGGTTATGGTTTACCATGAAGGCTGTGTGAGATTTGCTTGAAAAGTGATTATGGAAATCAAAAATAATGTGTTTGGAAAGAAGTCTCATGAAAAGACCAGTCCAGAAATATACAGGAGTACATGTGTTCTGAAGCAGGAAGTGATTGAAAGTGAACCAAATGCCTGGAAATTTGTGAAAATTGTGGATGAAATATATATCTTATGATGTGCATCAACTGAAGAAATAGTGATGTACCAGTGTCGAAAAAAAAGAAACGTCAAAATACACATCATGTATCATAGGAATCTGCTTGCATTGATGCGAAACTCGGTCAGTTACAGTAGAAATATTAGGATTTCTAAGCACCATTCACTAGGAAACAAATGTGTATTTCAGGTGGATGAATATTTCTGAGAATAATCTTTTGAAAAGATGATTATAAATCCACCTACATGAACATGAATGAATTTAGGGAGTGTATAATAAGACACATATATTTCATACTTTGAAAAATCTGGAGAGAGTGTGTGTGTGTGTGTGTGTGTGTGTGTGTGTATGTATATATATATATATATATATATATATATATATATATATATATATATACATTCAAACATACAAACACACAGAGACTTTAAAAAGTAGAAATATATATGCCAATCAAAATTCATCATGAAATATACATCATCCACAGATCCAAAAATATTTAATTTACTGAACATGGATTTATGTATCATGTTGTTCAAGTAGAAAGCTCACCCATAGGTTGAATTTTCAGTTCCAACAGCATTTAGGAGGAGTGATCTCTTCTCACAATTTGTATCTGCCATGTCAGCCACCTCACAAGAATGTACATGGGATACCAGGTAGGATTCTATATGTGCACGTAAATATACGTGTGCTGAACAGTCTACAGAGAAAGGGAGACAGGAATTCACATATTGGTTAACTTTACAAACAAATGGAGAACTACTTCTCTTAAATTGGACTAGATTTATAACACCTAGCCTTTATAATGCCAAAGGAAAGTCCAATTAGACACCATGCCTCCTCTGAACTGCATGTATTGCTATTCTGTTTGGGTTATTTTCCTCCATCATATCAGGATTGGTAATCAGAGTCCAGGAGGGTATGGGTTAGTGTCAGGGATTCAGTATTTTGAATGGAAAATAGGAAAATGAATCCAATGTGTATGCAATTCTGTGCTACCCAAAAATCTTCCCACTCTCATCAAGAACAATGCCTTGACATTACCTTTGCCCCGAGTAAGACACAATTTGAAGAAAAGAGTTAGAAAATCTGTGAATACATATATACAATGGAAAATGCTCAGGAGTTCACAACCTTGGAGGTGGTAGAGGAGTTTCCATAAGTAAGGGACAGGGTAAACACTCCACAAACATGGAGCTCTGCTGGCCTAAAGACTTCTTGGGAAACTGCCTCTGAGGTTGGACCCTTGAAATATATGTTGTTGTCAGGAGCTTTATCTTCCTTTGTAGTGAGACCATCAAAGCTTGGTCTGCATCTATGTAGCCTGGAGGACATGGTTTCTGATTTTCCAGTGAACATGAGGCAGCAGTGCTGAATTCTCTCTTTGTAGGTCAACTGTGGCCACTGGGGTCTAAGTGTTTCCCCGTGTGGACTGTGAGGCCATTTGGTCATCCTCCACTTTTCCTGGTGTTTCTTGCTGCTTCACTGGGAGTTTCCTATTTGCTTCATGAAATACAAGGAGTTCAACTGGGACACAGTTCTGGAGGGAGTACTGTCACGTGTGCTGACTCAGGGTCCGAGGACAATGCACCAACCAGGCTTCTATCCCACAGAGCTTGCCCCCTTGACCATAGCAACCTGTTTCTGAACATTGCCCGGAAACCTCTCCATATAACAAGATGCCTTTACATATAAGGGTCTGCTGGCTTCACCGTGTCAGTCACAAGCCATGTGGAAGCCAATGGCAGATCCACATGGCCCCACCACAGATGTTTTATCACACACCTGCACACCACTGCTCTAGGCCCACTAATCCGCAGGCTCCAACTTACTGGCATCTCTGTTCTACACCATTTTCATGAAACCCAGTCAATCAAGGCACTGTCTGGTACACTCATGATCAGCAACAGGACATCCAAAGGTTCTCCAGTGCCACACCTGGTCATGGGAATTTCAAAAATTTCATGGTATTTATCAAGCCATTTTTCAAGGATGAACTTGGAGGCACTGTGGGTTTCTATTCATTCAGGAACCACTAAATGGTGAGGAATCTCATTTCAATGAAAGCTCTGGAGAAACACTCAGAGGCAAGGCTTCCCAAGAGTGGCCAAAAGGTCACATCAAGCCAGGCCCATTGAGGTCTACAACGTGAGGTCCATGTGTGTTTTGACTCTCAATTATGGCTGCCAGGTCTTTAAGAATAAAATCATGTGATATCCTGGCTGAGATTCCCAGTGCTCTGTGGAAAGCCACCCTGGGCCTAGATCTCAGTTTCCAAGGGCAACTCTCATGCGTGGCCTCCTAAAATCCCAACACAATTCATGGCAATTCTTCTCTGAGTTCAGTTCCAGAACTCAGTCTCTGAGGGGAATCACGCCAGAGTTCAAGACCAGGTGGACCAAGTCATCCCTGCCAACCGCCACAGAAATGACCACAATTCAAACCAAAACACTGCCACATGGCCCTCATCTTCTTCCATATAGGCACTCATCATAACCTCTTGCTGGAGGTTTCCATGAGGGGGCAGCCCAAGACAGCGTCTAGAATAAGCTCCCTTGCCCCTCATTTGCCTAATGTCTGGGTGGCCTGGACACTCTTCCTGTGACCCAGGATTGATCAAATAGGCCTGCCATTAATACTGCTCTGCTTCTCCAATTTGAGGCCTACTGACTTTCGGGTATAGATTCTTTGTGTGAATTGGAGACATGAGAAAACCCAAGAACCTATGGGCTAGCCTCTGCAGGGCTTTGAAGAACTCATTTGACCCAAAGGATCCCTATTCTCACTTGATGGAGGTCAGGAACTTTCCAGAGGAAAGCGAGAGACTTCATCCACAATGACTGCTCTTTTTGCCATTTTGGCTTTGGATGCACACATGGGATCTTTCTTTAATCCATCAGGTGCTGAGACTCTAAGCCACAGCCTCACACAGGGCCAAGAGGCTGATTCACACACATCCCTTTGCACAGGAATTAAGCCAAAAGCCACAGGTGATGCCCCTTCATTTCCATTTGAAAACTGTTTACTTCAGGCTTCACAAAGGGGTGGCCTGAGGCAAAGACCTTCCTGACACTCAGGGCAACAGAACAATAGGTAAGCAAAAGGCCCAAAGCAGGGTTTCTCCACTGACACTTTACTGGTCACACTGATATCTGAGTTTTCTGAGATGCTTGCCATTCCCTTCAGTTATCCAGTGCATGGCCATGTCATAGAGCTGGGAGGTGGTACATATCTTGGACACAAAACCATGAGCCTATTCTGGAGAGTGGCCAGAATTCAGGAAGAAAACAGGAACTTAGCAAGATAGTAGGTGTTGCCCATAGATAAGGCAAGCCCCAGTCCATTCATAAATTGGAAAGGATGAATGCTGGAAAGTTTTCTACTAGACAGGATGCATCCATTGATTCATTCTCTTTTCCAATGTCTACAACCAGGGATACCGTGGGATACACAGACATAGAAACACTCGCCTTGTCCAACGACTTACTAGAAACAGTCCACTCCAAACCAAACAAACTGCCTTTCCTACCTATTCTCAGAACATGAGACAAAACCATAAACTCACACCCACACCCACTAAGGCACCTCCTTCCCCCAAGTAGGTCTGTGACTATCCGGAGTGTCTTCTGACTGGTGGGCCATACAATGTTCCCCTAAATGGCCCGTCCTCTCTCAGATCTGGCCTCCTTGGCCTACTCAATGAAGTTGTCAGGAGCCACCCGTGAGCCACTCACTACCTGCTTTCTCGGAAAAGTGCCCTCTTCAGAGTTTTCCTGGCATTTGGTCATCCTCACATCAGTAGGTACCAAGAAAGACTGACTCTGTCCTTGGTAAATGCAAACAAGTGAGCCCACTGGGACTGGGACTGAAACTGGCTCTGGGTGCCTGGCTTCCTTGTTGCCAAGTTCAGAGAGTTCCATCACAAAAGAAGTGAGGTGAGGTCACTTCCTTCAGGAACTGAATGAGGTCACTGCCTTAGCAACCAAGTTGTCCTAACAGTTGCTTCCAAGGGTCCTATGAGATGGAGGCTGCCCCTGCTTCCTGTGACACTTTCACAAGTTAGAATGGTATATCCTCCATAGGCACCCAGGAACAGCTTTCCACACAGGCCTGGTTTGGTCCATCTTGTCTACATTAAGAAGAGTGCGGCTCATTCAGACACAACCCTTCATCCTGACCAGGTTGTTTGCCATGGAAGATGACTTTTGCTCTCTCATGTCCTTCAGAGCTGCCTACATCTTCTCCAGGCATCATTTCTGCATGGACCTTTGAGTTCTCAGCACGTGGAAGATCCCCTACATTCCTCTATTGTAAGACCAACTCTGTCCCTGCTCTTCTGTAAAGTTGGATTGAGGGAACAGTGTATGGTTAGGGGTAAGAACATGTTGGATTTGGGTTAGGAATCATTCTACTGGATGAAGAATGGTATTGGGAACCTGCGATATTTATAATAATATATAGGTGAAGTATATGTATGAAAACAGAAATCTAAGTAAGCTTTGAAGCCCAGAAGGGCATTGGGCCCTTGACTGGGATACTTAGCTTGGAATTACATTCTGCACAGCTGTCTCAGATAAATTGATATACAATGGCATAAGACCTTGTACCTTGGATGATTGAATGTGGAAGAGAACATCCAGTCAAAAAGGGATAGTAGGTAGGATTAGGAAGAGAGTCAGTAGGTTTAGGAAGAAGAGTGAGTATAACATTTGGACCAAAAGTTCTTTAGCAGTAGGGTGTCAGTTAGAGAGTAGATGTAAATGTCAGCACATGTGAAGAGTCAGTCACAATAATGAATATGGGAAATTATGTAGGAAAGCAGATATCAATAGAGACATTGGGAAATCAGTCAAAGTATAAAGTGAGTGATAGGATTAGATATTTTCAACAGGGTTGAGTTTGAATATGTAATCTTAGGACGAAGCAACTGTGTAGTCACCGATAGGATTGACATTTGAGAGCATCAGGCATCTGGACAAGGATGTTTTTAGTAATACATGCTCACTTTCCATTTAGACTTTGGTACAATCATAAGTGTGAACTTTGCATTATGTGTCCAGAATATCACTGTGATAAAATGTATATGTAGATCAGGTGACATGAGTATTTCTTCCACCGTTTCTGGGAGCAATATCTTGAAGACGTATTGATTAGTATTTGGGGGCACCAATAGGTGTACCCTGTGTCTATGAATATAGAGATAATGCATGAATAGACCATACTGTGAATAAATAATAGAACTGGTTCCGATTTACATAATGGATTGAACTGATACCTGAAAATATATAGGAAATCTAATATTGATACACAATCATTCATTCCAACCAGTTATATATCTAATGATTATATTAGGGTTATGGTTTACCATGAAGGCTGTGTGAGATTTGCTTGAAAAGTGATTATGGAAATCAAAAATAATGTGTTTGGAAAGAAGTCTCATGAAAAGACCAGTCCAGAAATATACAGGAGTACATGTGTTCTGAAGCAGGAAGTGATTGAAAGTGAACCAAATGCCTGGAAATTTGTGAAAATTGTGGATGAAATATATATCTTATGATGTGCATCAACTGAAGAAATAGTGATGTACCAGTGTCGAAAAAAAAGAAACGTCAAAATACACATCATGTATCATAGGAATCTGCTTGCATTGATGCGAAACTCGGTCAGTTACAGTAGAAATATTAGGATTTCTAAGCACCATTCACTAGGAAACAAATGTGTATTTCAGGTGGATGAATATTTCTGAGAATAATCTTTTGAAAAGATGATTATAAATCCACCTACATGAACATGAATGAATTTAGGGAGTGTATAATAAGACACATATATTTCATACTTTGAAAAATCTGGAGAGAGTGTGTGTGTGTGTGTGTGTGTGTGTGTGTGTGTGTATGTATATGTATATATATATATATATATATATATATATATATATATATATATATATATACATTCAAACATACAAACACACAGAGACTTTAAAAAGTAGAAATATATATGCCAATCAAAATTCATCATGAAATATACATCATCCACAGATCCAAAAATATTTAATTTACTGAACATGGATTTATGTATCATGTTGTTCAAGTAGAAAGCTCACCCATAGGTTGAATTTTCAGTTCCAACAGCATTTAGGAGGAGTGATCTCTTCTCACAATTTGTATCTGCCATGTCAGCCACCTCACAAGAATGTACATGGGATACCAGGTAGGATTCTATATGTGCACGTAAATATACGTGTGCTGAACAGTCTACAGAGAAAGGGAGACAGGAATTCACATATTGGTTAACTTTACAAACAAATGGAGAACTACTTCTCTTAAATTGGACTAGATTTATAACACCTAGCCTTTATAATGCCAAAGGAAAGTCCAATTAGACACCATGCCTCCTCTGAACTGCATGTATTGCTATTCTGTTTGGGTTATTTTCCTCCATCATATCAGGATTGGTAATCAGAGTCCAGGAGGGTATGGGTTAGTGTCAGGGATTCAGTATTTTGAATGGAAAATAGGAAAATGAATCCAATGTGTATGCAATTCTGTGCTACCCAAAAATCTTCCCACTCTCATCAAGAACAATGCCTTGACATTACCTTTGCCCCGAGTAAGACACAATTTGAAGAAAAGAGTTAGAAAATCTGTGAATACATATATACAATGGAAAATGCTCAGGAGTTCACAACCTTGGAGGTGGTAGAGGAGTTTCCATAAGTAAGGGACAGGGTAAACACTCCACAAACATGGAGCTCTGCTGGCCTAAAGACTTCTTGGGAAACTGCCTCTGAGGTTGGACCCTTGAAATATATGTTGTTGTCAGGAGCTTTATCTTCCTTTGTAGTGAGACCATCAAAGCTTGGTCTGCATCTATGTAGCCTGGAGGACATGGTTTCTGATTTTCCAGTGAACATGAGGCAGCAGTGCTGAATTCTCTCTTTGTAGGTCAACTGTGGCCACTGGGGTCTAAGTGTTTCCCCGTGTGGACTGTGAGGCCATTTGGTCATCCTCCACTTTTCCTGGTGTTTCTTGCTGCTTCACTGGGAGTTTCCTATTTGCTTCATGAAATACAAGGAGTTCAACTGGGACACAGTTCTGGAGGGAGTACTGTCACGTGTGCTGACTCAGGGTCCGAGGACAATGCACCAACCAGGCTTCTATCCCACAGAGCTTGCCCCCTTGACCATAGCAACCTGTTTCTGAACATTGCCCGGAAACCTCTCCATATAACAAGATGCCTTTACATATAAGGGTCTGCTGGCTTCACCGTGTCAGTCACAAGCCATGTGGAAGCCAATGGCAGATCCACATGGCCCCACCACAGATGTTTTATCACACACCTGCACACCACTGCTCTAGGCCCACTAATCCGCAGGCTCCAACTTACTGGCATCTCTGTTCTACACCATTTTCATGAAACCCAGTCAATCAAGGCACTGTCTGGTACACTCATGATCAGCAACAGGACATCCAAAGGTTCTCCAGTGCCACACCTGGTCATGGGAATTTCAAAAATTTCATGGTATTTATCAAGCCATTTTTCAAGGATGAACTTGGAGGCACTGTGGGTTTCTATTCATTCAGGAACCACTAAATGGTGAGGAATCTCATTTCAATGAAAGCTCTGGAGAAACACTCAGAGGCAAGGCTTCCCAAGAGTGGCCAAAAGGTCACATCAAGCCAGGCCCATTGAGGTCTACAACGTGAGGTCCATGTGTGTTTTGACTCTCAATTATGGCTGCCAGGTCTTTAAGAATAAAATCATGTGATATCCTGGCTGAGATTCCCAGTGCTCTGTGGAAAGCCACCCTGGGCCTAGATCTCAGTTTCCAAGGGCAACTCTCATGCGTGGCCTCCTAAAATCCCAACACAATTCATGGCAATTCTTCTCTGAGTTCAGTTCCAGAACTCAGTCTCTGAGGGGAATCACGCCAGAGTTCAAGACCAGGTGGACCAAGTCATCCCTGCCAACCGCCACAGAAATGACCACAATTCAAACCAAAACACTGCCACATGGCCCTCATCTTCTTCCATATAGGCACTCATCATAACCTCTTGCTGGAGGTTTCCATGAGGGGGCAGCCCAAGACAGCGTCTAGAATAAGCTCCCTTGCCCCTCATTTGCCTAATGTCTGGGTGGCCTGGACACTCTTCCTGTGACCCAGGATTGATCAAATAGGCCTGCCATTAATACTGCTCTGCTTCTCCAATTTGAGGCCTACTGACTTTCGGGTATAGATTCTTTGTGTGAATTGGAGACATGAGAAAACCCAAGAACCTATGGGCTAGCCTCTGCAGGGCTTTGAAGAACTCATTTGACCCAAAGGATCCCTATTCTCACTTGATGGAGGTCAGGAACTTTCCAGAGGAAAGCGAGAGACTTCATCCACAATGACTGCTCTTTTTGCCATTTTGGCTTTGGATGCACACATGGGATCTTTCTTTAATCCATCAGGTGCTGAGACTCTAAGCCACAGCCTCACACAGGGCCAAGAGGCTGATTCACACACATCCCTTTGCACAGGAATTAAGCCAAAAGCCACAGGTGATGCCCCTTCATTTCCATTTGAAAACTGTTTACTTCAGGCTTCACAAAGGGGTGGCCTGAGGCAAAGACCTTCCTGACACTCAGGGCAACAGAACAATAGGTAAGCAAAAGGCCCAAAGCAGGGTTTCTCCACTGACACTTTACTGGTCACACTGATATCTGAGTTTTCTGAGATGCTTGCCATTCCCTTCAGTTATCCAGTGCATGGCCATGTCATAGAGCTGGGAGGTGGTACATATCTTGGACACAAAACCATGAGCCTATTCTGGAGAGTGGCCAGAATTCAGGAAGAAAACAGGAACTTAGCAAGATAGTAGGTGTTGCCCATAGATAAGGCAAGCCCCAGTCCATTCATAAATTGGAAAGGATGAATGCTGGAAAGTTTTCTACTAGACAGGATGCATCCATTGATTCATTCTCTTTTCCAATGTCTACAACCAGGGATACCGTGGGATACACAGACATAGAAACACTCGCCTTGTCCAACGACTTACTAGAAACAGTCCACTCCAAACCAAACAAACTGCCTTTCCTACCTATTCTCAGAACATGAGACAAAACCATAAACTCACACCCACACCCACTAAGGCACCTCCTTCCCCCAAGTAGGTCTGTGACTATCCGGAGTGTCTTCTGACTGGTGGGCCATACAATGTTCCCCTAAATGGCCCGTCCTCTCTCAGATCTGGCCTCCTTGGCCTACTCAATGAAGTTGTCAGGAGCCACCCGTGAGCCACTCACTACCTGCTTTCTCGGAAAAGTGCCCTCTTCAGAGTTTTCCTGGCATTTGGTCATCCTCACATCAGTAGGTACCAAGAAAGACTGACTCTGTCCTTGGTAAATGCAAACAAGTGAGCCCACTGGGACTGGGACTGAAACTGGCTCTGGGTGCCTGGCTTCCTTGTTGCCAAGTTCAGAGAGTTCCATCACAAAAGAAGTGAGGTGAGGTCACTTCCTTCAGGAACTGAATGAGGTCACTGCCTTAGCAACCAAGTTGTCCTAACAGTTGCTTCCAAGGGTCCTATGAGATGGAGGCTGCCCCTGCTTCCTGTGACACTTTCACAAGTTAGAATGGTATATCCTCCATAGGCACCCAGGAACAGCTTTCCACACAGGCCTGGTTTGGTCCATCTTGTCTACATTAAGAAGAGTGCGGCTCATTCAGACACAACCCTTCATCCTGACCAGGTTGTTTGCCATGGAAGATGACTTTTGCTCTCTCATGTCCTTCAGAGCTGCCTACATCTTCTCCAGGCATCATTTCTGCATGGACCTTTGAGTTCTCAGCACGTGGAAGATCCCCTACATTCCTCTATTGTAAGACCAACTCTGTCCCTGCTCTTCTGTAAAGTTGGATTGAGGGAACAGTGTATGGTTAGGGGTAAGAACATGTTGGATTTGGGTTAGGAATCATTCTACTGGATGAAGAATGGTATTGGGAACCTGCGATATTTATAATAATATATAGGTGAAGTATATGTATGAAAACAGAAATCTAAGTAAGCTTTGAAGCCCAGAAGGGCATTGGGCCCTTGACTGGGATACTTAGCTTGGAATTACATTCTGCACAGCTGTCTCAGATAAATTGATATACAATGGCATAAGACCTTGTACCTTGGATGATTGAATGTGGAAGAGAACATCCAGTCAAAAAGGGATAGTAGGTAGGATTAGGAAGAGAGTCAGTAGGTTTAGGAAGAAGAGTGAGTATAACATTTGGACCAAAAGTTCTTTAGCAGTAGGGTGTCAGTTAGAGAGTAGATGTAAATGTCAGCACATGTGAAGAGTCAGTCACAATAATGAATATGGGAAATTATGTAGGAAAGCAGATATCAATAGAGACATTGGGAAATCAGTCAAAGTATAAAGTGAGTGATAGGATTAGATATTTTCAACAGGGTTGAGTTTGAATATGTAATCTTAGGACGAAGCAACTGTGTAGTCACCGATAGGATTGACATTTGAGAGCATCAGGCATCTGGACAAGGATGTTTTTAGTAATACATGCTCACTTTCCATTTAGACTTTGGTACAATCATAAGTGTGAACTTTGCATTATGTGTCCAGAATATCACTGTGATAAAATGTATATGTAGATCAGGTGACATGAGTATTTCTTCCACCGTTTCTGGGAGCAATATCTTGAAGACGTATTGATTAGTATTTGGGGGCACCAATAGGTGTACCCTGTGTCTATGAATATAGAGATAATGCATGAATAGACCATACTGTGAATAAATAATAGAACTGGTTCCGATTTACATAATGGATTGAACTGATACCTGAAAATATATAGGAAATCTAATATTGATACACAATCATTCATTCCAACCAGTTATATATCTAATGATTATATTAGGGTTATGGTTTACCATGAAGGCTGTGTGAGATTTGCTTGAAAAGTGATTATGGAAATCAAAAATAATGTGTTTGGAAAGAAGTCTCATGAAAAGACCAGTCCAGAAATATACAGGAGTACATGTGTTCTGAAGCAGGAAGTGATTGAAAGTGAACCAAATGCCTGGAAATTTGTGAAAATTGTGGATGAAATATATATCTTATGATGTGCATCAACTGAAGAAATAGTGATGTACCAGTGTCGAAAAAAAAGAAACGTCAAAATACACATCATGTATCATAGGAATCTGCTTGCATTGATGCGAAACTCGGTCAGTTACAGTAGAAATATTAGGATTTCTAAGCACCATTCACTAGGAAACAAATGTGTATTTCAGGTGGATGAATATTTCTGAGAATAATCTTTTGAAAAGATGATTATAAATCCACCTACATGAACATGAATGAATTTAGGGAGTGTATAATAAGACACATATATTTCATACTTTGAAAAATCTGGAGAGAGTGTGTGTGTGTGTGTGTGTGTGTGTGTGTGTGTATATGTATATATATATATATATATATATATATATATATATATATATACATTCAAACATACAAACACACAGAGACTTTAAAAAGTAGAAATATATATGCCAATCAAAATTCATCATGAAATATACATCATCCACAGATCCAAAAATATTTAATTTACTGAACATGGATTTATGTATCATGTTGTTCAAGTAGAAAGCTCACCCATAGGTTGAATTTTCAGTTCCAACAGCATTTAGGAGGAGTGATCTCTTCTCACAATTTGTATCTGCCATGTCAGCCACCTCACAAGAATGTACATGGGATACCAGGTAGGATTCTATATGTGCACGTAAATATACGTGTGCTGAACAGTCTACAGAGAAAGGGAGACAGGAATTCACATATTGGTTAACTTTACAAACAAATGGAGAACTACTTCTCTTAAATTGGACTAGATTTATAACACCTAGCCTTTATAATGCCAAAGGAAAGTCCAATTAGACACCATGCCTCCTCTGAACTGCATGTATTGCTATTCTGTTTGGGTTATTTTCCTCCATCATATCAGGATTGGTAATCAGAGTCCAGGAGGGTATGGGTTAGGGTCAGGGATTCAGTATTTTGAATGGAAAATAGGAAAATGAATCCAATGTGTATGCAATTCTGTGCTACCCAAAAATCTTCCCACTCTCATCAAGAACAATGCCTTGACATTACCTTTGCCCCGAGTAAGACACAATTTGAAGAAAAGAGTTAGAAAATCTGTGAATACATATATACAATGGAAAATGCTCAGGAGTTCACAACCTTGGAGGTGGTAGAGGAGTTTCCATAAGTAAGGGACAGGGTAAACACTCCACAAACATGGAGCTCTGCTGGCCTAAAGACTTCTTGGGAAACTGCCTCTGAGGTTGGACCCTTGAAATATATGTTGTTGTCAGGAGCTTTATCTTCCTTTGTAGTGAGACCATCAAAGCTTGGTCTGCATCTATGTAGCCTGGAGGACATGGTTTCTGATTTTCCAGTGAACATGAGGCAGCAGTGCTGAATTCTCTCTTTGTAGGTCAACTGTGGCCACTGGGGTCTAAGTGTTTCCCCGTGTGGACTGTGAGGCCATTTGGTCATCCTCCACTTTTCCTGGTGTTTCTTGCTGCTTCACTGGGAGTTTCCTATTTGCTTCATGAAATACAAGGAGTTCAACTGGGACACAGTTCTGGAGGGAGTACTGTCACGTGTGCTGACTCAGGGTCCGAGGACAATGCACCAACCAGGCTTCTATCCCACAGAGCTTGCCCCCTTGACCATAGCAACCTGTTTCTGAACATTGCCCGGAAACCTCTCCATATAACAAGATGCCTTTACATATAAGGGTCTGCTGGCTTCACCGTGTCAGTCACAAGCCATGTGGAAGCCAATGGCAGATCCACATGGCCCCACCACAGATGTTTTATCACACACCTGCACACCACTGCTCTAGGCCCACTAATCCGCAGGCTCCAACTTACTGGCATCTCTGTTCTACACCATTTTCATGAAACCCAGTCAATCAAGGCACTGTCTGGTACACTCATGATCAGCAACAGGACATCCAAAGGTTCTCCAGTGCCACACCTGGTCATGGGAATTTCAAAAATTTCATGGTATTTATCAAGCCATTTTTCAAGGATGAACTTGGAGGCACTGTGGGTTTCTATTCATTCAGGAACCACTAAATGGTGAGGAATCTCATTTCAATGAAAGCTCTGGAGAAACACTCAGAGGCAAGGCTTCCCAAGAGTGGCCAAAAGGTCACATCAAGCCAGGCCCATTGAGGTCTACAACGTGAGGTCCATGTGTGTTTTGACTCTCAATTATGGCTGCCAGGTCTTTAAGAATAAAATCATGTGATATCCTGGCTGAGATTCCCAGTGCTCTGTGGAAAGCCACCCTGGGCCTAGATCTCAGTTTCCAAGGGCAACTCTCATGCGTGGCCTCCTAAAATCCCAACACAATTCATGGCAATTCTTCTCTGAGTTCAGTTCCAGAACTCAGTCTCTGAGGGGAATCACGCCAGAGTTCAAGACCAGGTGGACCAAGTCATCCCTGCCAACCGCCACAGAAATGACCACAATTCAAACCAAAACACTGCCACATGGCCCTCATCTTCTTCCATATAGGCACTCATCATAACCTCTTGCTGGAGGTTTCCATGAGGGGGCAGCCCAAGACAGCGTCTAGAATAAGCTCCCTTGCCCCTCATTTGCCTAATGTCTGGGTGGCCTGGACACTCTTCCTGTGACCCAGGATTGATCAAATAGGCCTGCCATTAATACTGCTCTGCTTCTCCAATTTGAGGCCTACTGACTTTCGGGTATAGATTCTTTGTGTGAATTGGAGACATGAGAAAACCCAAGAACCTATGGGCTAGCCTCTGCAGGGCTTTGAAGAACTCATTTGACCCAAAGGATCCCTATTCTCACTTGATGGAGGTCAGGAACTTTCCAGAGGAAAGCGAGAGACTTCATCCACAATGACTGCTCTTTTTGCCATTTTGGCTTTGGATGCACACATGGGATCTTTCTTTAATCCATCAGGTGCTGAGACTCTAAGCCACAGCCTCACACAGGGCCAAGAGGCTGATTCACACACATCCCTTTGCACAGGAATTAAGCCAAAAGCCACAGGTGATGCCCCTTCATTTCCATTTGAAAACTGTTTACTTCAGGCTTCACAAAGGGGTGGCCTGAGGCAAAGACCTTCCTGACACTCAGGGCAACAGAACAATAGGTAAGCAAAAGGCCCAAAGCAGGGTTTCTCCACTGACACTTTACTGGTCACACTGATATCTGAGTTTTCTGAGATGCTTGCCATTCCCTTCAGTTATCCAGTGCATGGCCATGTCATAGAGCTGGGAGGTGGTACATATCTTGGACACAAAACCATGAGCCTATTCTGGAGAGTGGCCAGAATTCAGGAAGAAAACAGGAACTTAGCAAGATAGTAGGTGTTGCCCATAGATAAGGCAAGCCCCAGTCCATTCATAAATTGGAAAGGATGAATGCTGGAAAGTTTTCTACTAGACAGGATGCATCCATTGATTCATTCTCTTTTCCAATGTCTACAACCAGGGATACCGTGGGATACACAGACATAGAAACACTCGCCTTGTCCAACGACTTACTAGAAACAGTCCACTCCAAACCAAACAAACTGCCTTTCCTACCTATTCTCAGAACATGAGACAAAACCATAAACTCACACCCACACCCACTAAGGCACCTCCTTCCCCCAAGTAGGTCTGTGACTATCCGGAGTGTCTTCTGACTGGTGGGCCATACAATGTTCCCCTAAATGGCCCGTCCTCTCTCAGATCTGGCCTCCTTGGCCTACTCAATGAAGTTGTCAGGAGCCACCCGTGAGCCACTCACTACCTGCTTTCTCGGAAAAGTGCCCTCTTCAGAGTTTTCCTGGCATTTGGTCATCCTCACATCAGTAGGTACCAAGAAAGACTGACTCTGTCCTTGGTAAATGCAAACAAGTGAGCCCACTGGGACTGGGACTGAAACTGGCTCTGGGTGCCTGGCTTCCTTGTTGCCAAGTTCAGAGAGTTCCATCACAAAAGAAGTGAGGTGAGGTCACTTCCTTCAGGAACTGAATGAGGTCACTGCCTTAGCAACCAAGTTGTCCTAACAGTTGCTTCCAAGGGTCCTATGAGATGGAGGCTGCCCCTGCTTCCTGTGACACTTTCACAAGTTAGAATGGTATATCCTCCATAGGCACCCAGGAACAGCTTTCCACACAGGCCTGGTTTGGTCCATCTTGTCTACATTAAGAAGAGTGCGGCTCATTCAGACACAACCCTTCATCCTGACCAGGTTGTTTGCCATGGAAGATGACTTTTGCTCTCTCATGTCCTTCAGAGCTGCCTACATCTTCTCCAGGCATCATTTCTGCATGGACCTTTGAGTTCTCAGCACGTGGAAGATCCCCTACATTCCTCTATTGTAAGACCAACTCTGTCCCTGCTCTTCTGTAAAGTTGGATTGAGGGAACAGTGTATGGTTAGGGGTAAGAACATGTTGGATTTGGGTTAGGAATCATTCTACTGGATGAAGAATGGTATTGGGAACCTGCGATATTTATAATAATATATAGGTGAAGTATATGTATGAAAACAGAAATCTAAGTAAGCTTTGAAGCCCAGAAGGGCATTGGGCCCTTGACTGGGATACTTAGCTTGGAATTACATTCTGCACAGCTGTCTCAGATAAATTGATATACAATGGCATAAGACCTTGTACCTTGGATGATTGAATGTGGAAGAGAACATCCAGTCAAAAAGGGATAGTAGGTAGGATTAGGAAGAGAGTCAGTAGGTTTAGGAAGAAGAGTGAGTATAACATTTGGACCAAAAGTTCTTTAGCAGTAGGGTGTCAGTTAGAGAGTAGATGTAAATGTCAGCACATGTGAAGAGTCAGTCACAATAATGAATATGGGAAATTATGTAGGAAAGCAGATATCAATAGAGACATTGGGAAATCAGTCAAAGTATAAAGTGAGTGATAGGATTAGATATTTTCAACAGGGTTGAGTTTGAATATGTAATCTTAGGACGAAGCAACTGTGTAGTCACCGATAGGATTGACATTTGAGAGCATCAGGCATCTGGACAAGGATGTTTTTAGTAATACATGCTCACTTTCCATTTAGACTTTGGTACAATCATAAGTGTGAACTTTGCATTATGTGTCCAGAATATCACTGTGATAAAATGTATATGTAGATCAGGTGACATGAGTATTTCTTCCACCGTTTCTGGGAGCAATATCTTGAAGACGTATTGATTAGTATTTGGGGGCACCAATAGGTGTACCCTGTGTCTATGAATATAGAGATAATGCATGAATAGACCATACTGTGAATAAATAATAGAACTGGTTCCGATTTACATAATGGATTGAACTGATACCTGAAAATATATAGGAAATCTAATATTGATACACAATCATTCATTCCAACCAGTTATATATCTAATGATTATATTAGGGTTATGGTTTACCATGAAGGCTGTGTGAGATTTGCTTGAAAAGTGATTATGGAAATCAAAAATAATGTGTTTGGAAAGAAGTCTCATGAAAAGACCAGTCCAGAAATATACAGGAGTACATGTGTTCTGAAGCAGGAAGTGATTGAAAGTGAACCAAATGCCTGGAAATTTGTGAAAATTGTGGATGAAATATATATCTTATGATGTGCATCAACTGAAGAAATAGTGATGTACCAGTGTCGAAAAAAAAGAAACGTCAAAATACACATCATGTATCATAGGAATCTGCTTGCATTGATGCGAAACTCGGTCAGTTACAGTAGAAATATTAGGATTTCTAAGCACCATTCACTAGGAAACAAATGTGTATTTCAGGTGGATGAATATTTCTGAGAATAATCTTTTGAAAAGATGATTATAAATCCACCTACATGAACATGAATGAATTTAGGGAGTGTATAATAAGACACATATATTTCATACTTTGAAAAATCTGGAGAGAGTGTGTGTGTGTGTGTGTGTGTGTGTGTGTGTATATGTATATGTATATATATATATATATATATATATATATATATATATATACATTCAAACATACAAACACACAGAGACTTTAAAAAGTAGAAATATATATGCCAATCAAAATTCATCATGAAATATACATCATCCACAGATCCAAAAATATTTAATTTACTGAACATGGATTTATGTATCATGTTGTTCAAGTAGAAAGCTCACCCATAGGTTGAATTTTCAGTTCCAACAGCATTTAGGAGGAGTGATCTCTTCTCACAATTTGTATCTGCCATGTCAGCCACCTCACAAGAATGTACATGGGATACCAGGTAGGATTCTATATGTGCACGTAAATATACGTGTGCTGAACAGTCTACAGAGAAAGGGAGACAGGAATTCACATATTGGTTAACTTTACAAACAAATGGAGAACTACTTCTCTTAAATTGGACTAGATTTATAACACCTAGCCTTTATAATGCCAAAGGAAAGTCCAATTAGACACCATGCCTCCTCTGAACTGCATGTATTGCTATTCTGTTTGGGTTATTTTCCTCCATCATATCAGGATTGGTAATCAGAGTCCAGGAGGGTATGGGTTAGTGTCAGGGATTCAGTATTTTGAATGGAAAATAGGAAAATGAATCCAATGTGTATGCAATTCTGTGCTACCCAAAAATCTTCCCACTCTCATCAAGAACAATGCCTTGACATTACCTTTGCCCCGAGTAAGACACAATTTGAAGAAAAGAGTTAGAAAATCTGTGAATACATATATACAATGGAAAATGCTCAGGAGTTCACAACCTTGGAGGTGGTAGAGGAGTTTCCATAAGTAAGGGACAGGGTAAACACTCCACAAACATGGAGCTCTGCTGGCCTAAAGACTTCTTGGGAAACTGCCTCTGAGGTTGGACCCTTGAAATATATGTTGTTGTCAGGAGCTTTATCTTCCTTTGTAGTGAGACCATCAAAGCTTGGTCTGCATCTATGTAGCCTGGAGGACATGGTTTCTGATTTTCCAGTGAACATGAGGCAGCAGTGCTGAATTCTCTCTTTGTAGGTCAACTGTGGCCACTGGGGTCTAAGTGTTTCCCCGTGTGGACTGTGAGGCCATTTGGTCATCCTCCACTTTTCCTGGTGTTTCTTGCTGCTTCACTGGGAGTTTCCTATTTGCTTCATGAAATACAAGGAGTTCAACTGGGACACAGTTCTGGAGGGAGTACTGTCACGTGTGCTGACTCAGGGTCCGAGGACAATGCACCAACCAGGCTTCTATCCCACAGAGCTTGCCCCCTTGACCATAGCAACCTGTTTCTGAACATTGCCCGGAAACCTCTCCATATAACAAGATGCCTTTACATATAAGGGTCTGCTGGCTTCACCGTGTCAGTCACAAGCCATGTGGAAGCCAATGGCAGATCCACATGGCCCCACCACAGATGTTTTATCACACACCTGCACACCACTGCTCTAGGCCCACTAATCCGCAGGCTCCAACTTACTGGCATCTCTGTTCTACACCATTTTCATGAAACCCAGTCAATCAAGGCACTGTCTGGTACACTCATGATCAGCAACAGGACATCCAAAGGTTCTCCAGTGCCACACCTGGTCATGGGAATTTCAAAAATTTCATGGTATTTATCAAGCCATTTTTCAAGGATGAACTTGGAGGCACTGTGGGTTTCTATTCATTCAGGAACCACTAAATGGTGAGGAATCTCATTTCAATGAAAGCTCTGGAGAAACACTCAGAGGCAAGGCTTCCCAAGAGTGGCCAAAAGGTCACATCAAGCCAGGCCCATTGAGGTCTACAACGTGAGGTCCATGTGTGTTTTGACTCTCAATTATGGCTGCCAGGTCTTTAAGAATAAAATCATGTGATATCCTGGCTGAGATTCCCAGTGCTCTGTGGAAAGCCACCCTGGGCCTAGATCTCAGTTTCCAAGGGCAACTCTCATGCGTGGCCTCCTAAAATCCCAACACAATTCATGGCAATTCTTCTCTGAGTTCAGTTCCAGAACTCAGTCTCTGAGGGGAATCACGCCAGAGTTCAAGACCAGGTGGACCAAGTCATCCCTGCCAACCGCCACAGAAATGACCACAATTCAAACCAAAACACTGCCACATGGCCCTCATCTTCTTCCATATAGGCACTCATCATAACCTCTTGCTGGAGGTTTCCATGAGGGGGCAGCCCAAGACAGCGTCTAGAATAAGCTCCCTTGCCCCTCATTTGCCTAATGTCTGGGTGGCCTGGACACTCTTCCTGTGACCCAGGATTGATCAAATAGGCCTGCCATTAATACTGCTCTGCTTCTCCAATTTGAGGCCTACTGACTTTCGGGTATAGATTCTTTGTGTGAATTGGAGACATGAGAAAACCCAAGAACCTATGGGCTAGCCTCTGCAGGGCTTTGAAGAACTCATTTGACCCAAAGGATCCCTATTCTCACTTGATGGAGGTCAGGAACTTTCCAGAGGAAAGCGAGAGACTTCATCCACAATGACTGCTCTTTTTGCCATTTTGGCTTTGGATGCACACATGGGATCTTTCTTTAATCCATCAGGTGCTGAGACTCTAAGCCACAGCCTCACACAGGGCCAAGAGGCTGATTCACACACATCCCTTTGCACAGGAATTAAGCCAAAAGCCACAGGTGATGCCCCTTCATTTCCATTTGAAAACTGTTTACTTCAGGCTTCACAAAGGGGTGGCCTGAGGCAAAGACCTTCCTGACACTCAGGGCAACAGAACAATAGGTAAGCAAAAGGCCCAAAGCAGGGTTTCTCCACTGACACTTTACTGGTCACACTGATATCTGAGTTTTCTGAGATGCTTGCCATTCCCTTCAGTTATCCAGTGCATGGCCATGTCATAGAGCTGGGAGGTGGTACATATCTTGGACACAAAACCATGAGCCTATTCTGGAGAGTGGCCAGAATTCAGGAAGAAAACAGGAACTTAGCAAGATAGTAGGTGTTGCCCATAGATAAGGCAAGCCCCAGTCCATTCATAAATTGGAAAGGATGAATGCTGGAAAGTTTTCTACTAGACAGGATGCATCCATTGATTCATTCTCTTTTCCAATGTCTACAACCAGGGATACCGTGGGATACACAGACATAGAAACACTCGCCTTGTCCAACGACTTACTAGAAACAGTCCACTCCAAACCAAACAAACTGCCTTTCCTACCTATTCTCAGAACATGAGACAAAACCATAAACTCACACCCACACCCACTAAGGCACCTCCTTCCCCCAAGTAGGTCTGTGACTATCCGGAGTGTCTTCTGACTGGTGGGCCATACAATGTTCCCCTAAATGGCCCGTCCTCTCTCAGATCTGGCCTCCTTGGCCTACTCAATGAAGTTGTCAGGAGCCACCCGTGAGCCACTCACTACCTGCTTTCTCGGAAAAGTGCCCTCTTCAGAGTTTTCCTGGCATTTGGTCATCCTCACATCAGTAGGTACCAAGAAAGACTGACTCTGTCCTTGGTAAATGCAAACAAGTGAGCCCACTGGGACTGGGACTGAAACTGGCTCTGGGTGCCTGGCTTCCTTGTTGCCAAGTTCAGAGAGTTCCATCACAAAAGAAGTGAGGTGAGGTCACTTCCTTCAGGAACTGAATGAGGTCACTGCCTTAGCAACCAAGTTGTCCTAACAGTTGCTTCCAAGGGTCCTATGAGATGGAGGCTGCCCCTGCTTCCTGTGACACTTTCACAAGTTAGAATGGTATATCCTCCATAGGCACCCAGGAACAGCTTTCCACACAGGCCTGGTTTGGTCCATCTTGTCTACATTAAGAAGAGTGCGGCTCATTCAGACACAACCCTTCATCCTGACCAGGTTGTTTGCCATGGAAGATGACTTTTGCTCTCTCATGTCCTTCAGAGCTGCCTACATCTTCTCCAGGCATCATTTCTGCATGGACCTTTGAGTTCTCAGCACGTGGAAGATCCCCTACATTCCTCTATTGTAAGACCAACTCTGTCCCTGCTCTTCTGTAAAGTTGGATTGAGGGAACAGTGTATGGTTAGGGGTAAGAACATGTTGGATTTGGGTTAGGAATCATTCTACTGGATGAAGAATGGTATTGGGAACCTGCGATATTTATAATAATATATAGGTGAAGTATATGTATGAAAACAGAAATCTAAGTAAGCTTTGAAGCCCAGAAGGGCATTGGGCCCTTGACTGGGATACTTAGCTTGGAATTACATTCTGCACAGCTGTCTCAGATAAATTGATATACAATGGCATAAGACCTTGTACCTTGGATGATTGAATGTGGAAGAGAACATCCAGTCAAAAAGGGATAGTAGGTAGGATTAGGAAGAGAGTCAGTAGGTTTAGGAAGAAGAGTGAGTATAACATTTGGACCAAAAGTTCTTTAGCAGTAGGGTGTCAGTTAGAGAGTAGATGTAAATGTCAGCACATGTGAAGAGTCAGTCACAATAATGAATATGGGAAATTATGTAGGAAAGCAGATATCAATAGAGACATTGGGAAATCAGTCAAAGTATAAAGTGAGTGATAGGATTAGATATTTTCAACAGGGTTGAGTTTGAATATGTAATCTTAGGACGAAGCAACTGTGTAGTCACCGATAGGATTGACATTTGAGAGCATCAGGCATCTGGACAAGGATGTTTTTAGTAATACATGCTCACTTTCCATTTAGACTTTGGTACAATCATAAGTGTGAACTTTGCATTATGTGTCCAGAATATCACTGTGATAAAATGTATATGTAGATCAGGTGACATGAGTATTTCTTCCACCGTTTCTGGGAGCAATATCTTGAAGACGTATTGATTAGTATTTGGGGGCACCAATAGGTGTACCCTGTGTCTATGAATATAGAGATAATGCATGAATAGACCATACTGTGAATAAATAATAGAACTGGTTCCGATTTACATAATGGATTGAACTGATACCTGAAAATATATAGGAAATCTAATATTGATACACAATCATTCATTCCAACCAGTTATATATCTAATGATTATATTAGGGTTATGGTTTACCATGAAGGCTGTGTGAGATTTGCTTGAAAAGTGATTATGGAAATCAAAAATAATGTGTTTGGAAAGAAGTCTCATGAAAAGACCAGTCCAGAAATATACAGGAGTACATGTGTTCTGAAGCAGGAAGTGATTGAAAGTGAACCAAATGCCTGGAAATTTGTGAAAATTGTGGATGAAATATATATCTTATGATGTGCATCAACTGAAGAAATAGTGATGTACCAGTGTCGAAAAAAAAGAAACGTCAAAATACACATCATGTATCATAGGAATCTGCTTGCATTGATGCGAAACTCGGTCAGTTACAGTAGAAATATTAGGATTTCTAAGCACCATTCACTAGGAAACAAATGTGTATTTCAGGTGGATGAATATTTCTGAGAATAATCTTTTGAAAAGATGATTATAAATCCACCTACATGAACATGAATGAATTTAGGGAGTGTATAATAAGACACATATATTTCATACTTTGAAAAATCTGGAGAGAGTGTGTGTGTGTGTGTGTGTGTGTGTGTGTGTGTATATGTATATATATATATATATATATATATATATATATATATATATATACATTCAAACATACAAACACACAGAGACTTTAAAAAGTAGAAATATATATGCCAATCAAAATTCATCATGAAATATACATCATCCACAGATCCAAAAATATTTAATTTACTGAACATGGATTTATGTATCATGTTGTTCAAGTAGAAAGCTCACCCATAGGTTGAATTTTCAGTTCCAACAGCATTTAGGAGGAGTGATCTCTTCTCACAATTTGTATCTGCCATGTCAGCCACCTCACAAGAATGTACATGGGATACCAGGTAGGATTCTATATGTGCACGTAAATATACGTGTGCTGAACAGTCTACAGAGAAAGGGAGACAGGAATTCACATATTGGTTAACTTTACAAACAAATGGAGAACTACTTCTCTTAAATTGGACTAGATTTATAACACCTAGCCTTTATAATGCCAAAGGAAAGTCCAATTAGACACCATGCCTCCTCTGAACTGCATGTATTGCTATTCTGTTTGGGTTATTTTCCTCCATCATATCAGGATTGGTAATCAGAGTCCAGGAGGGTATGGGTTAGGGTCAGGGATTCAGTATTTTGAATGGAAAATAGGAAAATGAATCCAATGTGTATGCAATTCTGTGCTACCCAAAAATCTTCCCACTCTCATCAAGAACAATGCCTTGACATTACCTTTGCCCCGAGTAAGACACAATTTGAAGAAAAGAGTTAGAAAATCTGTGAATACATATATACAATGGAAAATGCTCAGGAGTTCACAACCTTGGAGGTGGTAGAGGAGTTTCCATAAGTAAGGGACAGGGTAAACACTCCACAAACATGGAGCTCTGCTGGCCTAAAGACTTCTTGGGAAACTGCCTCTGAGGTTGGACCCTTGAAATATATGTTGTTGTCAGGAGCTTTATCTTCCTTTGTAGTGAGACCATCAAAGCTTGGTCTGCATCTATGTAGCCTGGAGGACATGGTTTCTGATTTTCCAGTGAACATGAGGCAGCAGTGCTGAATTCTCTCTTTGTAGGTCAACTGTGGCCACTGGGGTCTAAGTGTTTCCCCGTGTGGACTGTGAGGCCATTTGGTCATCCTCCACTTTTCCTGGTGTTTCTTGCTGCTTCACTGGGAGTTTCCTATTTGCTTCATGAAATACAAGGAGTTCAACTGGGACACAGTTCTGGAGGGAGTACTGTCACGTGTGCTGACTCAGGGTCCGAGGACAATGCACCAACCAGGCTTCTATCCCACAGAGCTTGCCCCCTTGACCATAGCAACCTGTTTCTGAACATTGCCCGGAAACCTCTCCATATAACAAGATGCCTTTACATATAAGGGTCTGCTGGCTTCACCGTGTCAGTCACAAGCCATGTGGAAGCCAATGGCAGATCCACATGGCCCCACCACAGATGTTTTATCACACACCTGCACACCACTGCTCTAGGCCCACTAATCCGCAGGCTCCAACTTACTGGCATCTCTGTTCTACACCATTTTCATGAAACCCAGTCAATCAAGGCACTGTCTGGTACACTCATGATCAGCAACAGGACATCCAAAGGTTCTCCAGTGCCACACCTGGTCATGGGAATTTCAAAAATTTCATGGTATTTATCAAGCCATTTTTCAAGGATGAACTTGGAGGCACTGTGGGTTTCTATTCATTCAGGAACCACTAAATGGTGAGGAATCTCATTTCAATGAAAGCTCTGGAGAAACACTCAGAGGCAAGGCTTCCCAAGAGTGGCCAAAAGGTCACATCAAGCCAGGCCCATTGAGGTCTACAACGTGAGGTCCATGTGTGTTTTGACTCTCAATTATGGCTGCCAGGTCTTTAAGAATAAAATCATGTGATATCCTGGCTGAGATTCCCAGTGCTCTGTGGAAAGCCACCCTGGGCCTAGATCTCAGTTTCCAAGGGCAACTCTCATGCGTGGCCTCCTAAAATCCCAACACAATTCATGGCAATTCTTCTCTGAGTTCAGTTCCAGAACTCAGTCTCTGAGGGGAATCACGCCAGAGTTCAAGACCAGGTGGACCAAGTCATCCCTGCCAACCGCCACAGAAATGACCACAATTCAAACCAAAACACTGCCACATGGCCCTCATCTTCTTCCATATAGGCACTCATCATAACCTCTTGCTGGAGGTTTCCATGAGGGGGCAGCCCAAGACAGCGTCTAGAATAAGCTCCCTTGCCCCTCATTTGCCTAATGTCTGGGTGGCCTGGACACTCTTCCTGTGACCCAGGATTGATCAAATAGGCCTGCCATTAATACTGCTCTGCTTCTCCAATTTGAGGCCTACTGACTTTCGGGTATAGATTCTTTGTGTGAATTGGAGACATGAGAAAACCCAAGAACCTATGGGCTAGCCTCTGCAGGGCTTTGAAGAACTCATTTGACCCAAAGGATCCCTATTCTCACTTGATGGAGGTCAGGAACTTTCCAGAGGAAAGCGAGAGACTTCATCCACAATGACTGCTCTTTTTGCCATTTTGGCTTTGGATGCACACATGGGATCTTTCTTTAATCCATCAGGTGCTGAGACTCTAAGCCACAGCCTCACACAGGGCCAAGAGGCTGATTCACACACATCCCTTTGCACAGGAATTAAGCCAAAAGCCACAGGTGATGCCCCTTCATTTCCATTTGAAAACTGTTTACTTCAGGCTTCACAAAGGGGTGGCCTGAGGCAAAGACCTTCCTGACACTCAGGGCAACAGAACAATAGGTAAGCAAAAGGCCCAAAGCAGGGTTTCTCCACTGACACTTTACTGGTCACACTGATATCTGAGTTTTCTGAGATGCTTGCCATTCCCTTCAGTTATCCAGTGCATGGCCATGTCATAGAGCTGGGAGGTGGTACATATCTTGGACACAAAACCATGAGCCTATTCTGGAGAGTGGCCAGAATTCAGGAAGAAAACAGGAACTTAGCAAGATAGTAGGTGTTGCCCATAGATAAGGCAAGCCCCAGTCCATTCATAAATTGGAAAGGATGAATGCTGGAAAGTTTTCTACTAGACAGGATGCATCCATTGATTCATTCTCTTTTCCAATGTCTACAACCAGGGATACCGTGGGATACACAGACATAGAAACACTCGCCTTGTCCAACGACTTACTAGAAACAGTCCACTCCAAACCAAACAAACTGCCTTTCCTACCTATTCTCAGAACATGAGACAAAACCATAAACTCACACCCACACCCACTAAGGCACCTCCTTCCCCCAAGTAGGTCTGTGACTATCCGGAGTGTCTTCTGACTGGTGGGCCATACAATGTTCCCCTAAATGGCCCGTCCTCTCTCAGATCTGGCCTCCTTGGCCTACTCAATGAAGTTGTCAGGAGCCACCCGTGAGCCACTCACTACCTGCTTTCTCGGAAAAGTGCCCTCTTCAGAGTTTTCCTGGCATTTGGTCATCCTCACATCAGTAGGTACCAAGAAAGACTGACTCTGTCCTTGGTAAATGCAAACAAGTGAGCCCACTGGGACTGGGACTGAAACTGGCTCTGGGTGCCTGGCTTCCTTGTTGCCAAGTTCAGAGAGTTCCATCACAAAAGAAGTGAGGTGAGGTCACTTCCTTCAGGAACTGAATGAGGTCACTGCCTTAGCAACCAAGTTGTCCTAACAGTTGCTTCCAAGGGTCCTATGAGATGGAGGCTGCCCCTGCTTCCTGTGACACTTTCACAAGTTAGAATGGTATATCCTCCATAGGCACCCAGGAACAGCTTTCCACACAGGCCTGGTTTGGTCCATCTTGTCTACATTAAGAAGAGTGCGGCTCATTCAGACACAACCCTTCATCCTGACCAGGTTGTTTGCCATGGAAGATGACTTTTGCTCTCTCATGTCCTTCAGAGCTGCCTACATCTTCTCCAGGCATCATTTCTGCATGGACCTTTGAGTTCTCAGCACGTGGAAGATCCCCTACATTCCTCTATTGTAAGACCAACTCTGTCCCTGCTCTTCTGTAAAGTTGGATTGAGGGAACAGTGTATGGTTAGGGGTAAGAACATGTTGGATTTGGGTTAGGAATCATTCTACTGGATGAAGAATGGTATTGGGAACCTGCGATATTTATAATAATATATAGGTGAAGTATATGTATGAAAACAGAAATCTAAGTAAGCTTTGAAGCCCAGAAGGGCATTGGGCCCTTGACTGGGATACTTAGCTTGGAATTACATTCTGCACAGCTGTCTCAGATAAATTGATATACAATGGCATAAGACCTTGTACCTTGGATGATTGAATGTGGAAGAGAACATCCAGTCAAAAAGGGATAGTAGGTAGGATTAGGAAGAGAGTCAGTAGGTTTAGGAAGAAGAGTGAGTATAACATTTGGACCAAAAGTTCTTTAGCAGTAGGGTGTCAGTTAGAGAGTAGATGTAAATGTCAGCACATGTGAAGAGTCAGTCACAATAATGAATATGGGAAATTATGTAGGAAAGCAGATATCAATAGAGACATTGGGAAATCAGTCAAAGTATAAAGTGAGTGATAGGATTAGATATTTTCAACAGGGTTGAGTTTGAATATGTAATCTTAGGACGAAGCAACTGTGTAGTCACCGATAGGATTGACATTTGAGAGCATCAGGCATCTGGACAAGGATGTTTTTAGTAATACATGCTCACTTTCCATTTAGACTTTGGTACAATCATAAGTGTGAACTTTGCATTATGTGTCCAGAATATCACTGTGATAAAATGTATATGTAGATCAGGTGACATGAGTATTTCTTCCACCGTTTCTGGGAGCAATATCTTGAAGACGTATTGATTAGTATTTGGGGGCACCAATAGGTGTACCCTGTGTCTATGAATATAGAGATAATGCATGAATAGACCATACTGTGAATAAATAATAGAACTGGTTCCGATTTACATAATGGATTGAACTGATACCTGAAAATATATAGGAAATCTAATATTGATACACAATCATTCATTCCAACCAGTTATATATCTAATGATTATATTAGGGTTATGGTTTACCATGAAGGCTGTGTGAGATTTGCTTGAAAAGTGATTATGGAAATCAAAAATAATGTGTTTGGAAAGAAGTCTCATGAAAAGACCAGTCCAGAAATATACAGGAGTACATGTGTTCTGAAGCAGGAAGTGATTGAAAGTGAACCAAATGCCTGGAAATTTGTGAAAATTGTGGATGAAATATATATCTTATGATGTGCATCAACTGAAGAAATAGTGATGTACCAGTGTCGAAAAAAAAGAAACGTCAAAATACACATCATGTATCATAGGAATCTGCTTGCATTGATGCGAAACTCGGTCAGTTACAGTAGAAATATTAGGATTTCTAAGCACCATTCACTAGGAAACAAATGTGTATTTCAGGTGGATGAATATTTCTGAGAATAATCTTTTGAAAAGATGATTATAAATCCACCTACATGAACATGAATGAATTTAGGGAGTGTATAATAAGACACATATGTTTCATACTTTGAAAAATCTGGAGAGAGTGTGTGTGTGTGTGTGTGTGTGTGTGTGTGTATATGTATATATATATATATATATATATATATATATATATATATATATATACATTCAAACATACAAACACACAGAGACTTTAAAAAGTAGAAATATATATGCCAATCAAAATTCATCATGAAATATACATCATCCACAGATCCAAAAATATTTAATTTACTGAACATGGATTTATGTATCATGTTGTTCAAGTAGAAAGCTCACCCATAGGTTGAATTTTCAGTTCCAACAGCATTTAGGAGGAGTGATCTCTTCTCACAATTTGTATCTGCCATGTCAGCCACCTCACAAGAATGTACATGGGATACCAGGTAGGATTCTATATGTGCACGTAAATATACGTGTGCTGAACAGTCTACAGAGAAAGGGAGACAGGAATTCACATATTGGTTAACTTTACAAACAAATGGAGAACTACTTCTCTTAAATTGGACTAGATTTATAACACCTAGCCTTTATAATGCCAAAGGAAAGTCCAATTAGACACCATGCCTCCTCTGAACTGCATGTATTGCTATTCTGTTTGGGTTATTTTCCTCCATCATATCAGGATTGGTAATCAGAGTCCAGGAGGGTATGGGTTAGGGTCAGGGATTCAGTATTTTGAATGGAAAATAGGAAAATGAATCCAATGTGTATGCAATTCTGTGCTACCCAAAAATCTTCCCACTCTCATCAAGAACAATGCCTTGACATTACCTTTGCCCCGAGTAAGACACAATTTGAAGAAAAGAGTTAGAAAATCTGTGAATACATATATACAATGGAAAATGCTCAGGAGTTCACAACCTTGGAGGTGGTAGAGGAGTTTCCATAAGTAAGGGACAGGGTAAACACTCCACAAACATGGAGCTCTGCTGGCCTAAAGACTTCTTGGGAAACTGCCTCTGAGGTTGGACCCTTGAAATATATGTTGTTGTCAGGAGCTTTATCTTCCTTTGTAGTGAGACCATCAAAGCTTGGTCTGCATCTATGTAGCCTGGAGGACATGGTTTCTGATTTTCCAGTGAACATGAGGCAGCAGTGCTGAATTCTCTCTTTGTAGGTCAACTGTGGCCACTGGGGTCTAAGTGTTTCCCCGTGTGGACTGTGAGGCCATTTGGTCATCCTCCACTTTTCCTGGTGTTTCTTGCTGCTTCACTGGGAGTTTCCTATTTGCTTCATGAAATACAAGGAGTTCAACTGGGACACAGTTCTGGAGGGAGTACTGTCACGTGTGCTGACTCAGGGTCCGAGGACAATGCACCAACCAGGCTTCTATCCCACAGAGCTTGCCCCCTTGACCATAGCAACCTGTTTCTGAACATTGCCCGGAAACCTCTCCATATAACAAGATGCCTTTACATATAAGGGTCTGCTGGCTTCACCGTGTCAGTCACAAGCCATGTGGAAGCCAATGGCAGATCCACATGGCCCCACCACAGATGTTTTATCACACACCTGCACACCACTGCTCTAGGCCCACTAATCCGCAGGCTCCAACTTACTGGCATCTCTGTTCTACACCATTTTCATGAAACCCAGTCAATCAAGGCACTGTCTGGTACACTCATGATCAGCAACAGGACATCCAAAGGTTCTCCAGTGCCACACCTGGTCATGGGAATTTCAAAAATTTCATGGTATTTATCAAGCCATTTTTCAAGGATGAACTTGGAGGCACTGTGGGTTTCTATTCATTCAGGAACCACTAAATGGTGAGGAATCTCATTTCAATGAAAGCTCTGGAGAAACACTCAGAGGCAAGGCTTCCCAAGAGTGGCCAAAAGGTCACATCAAGCCAGGCCCATTGAGGTCTACAATGTGAGGTCCATGTGTGTTTTGACTCTCAATTATGGCTGCCAGGTCTTTAAGAATAAAATCATGTGATATCCTGGCTGAGATTCCCAGTGCTCTGTGGAAAGCCACCCTGGGCCTAGATCTCAGTTTCCAAGGGCAACTCTCATGCGTGGCCTCCTAAAATCCCAACACAATTCATGGCAATTCTTCTCTGAGTTCAGTTCCAGAACTCAGTCTCTGAGGGGAATCACGCCAGAGTTCAAGACCAGGTGGACCAAGTCATCCCTGCCAACCGCCACAGAAATGACCACAATTCAAACCAAAACACTGCCACATGGCCCTCATCTTCTTCCATATAGGCACTCATCATAACCTCTTGCTGGAGGTTTCCATGAGGGGGCAGCCCAAGACAGCGTCTAGAATAAGCTCCCTTGCCCCTCATTTGCCTAATGTCTGGGTGGCCTGGACACTCTTCCTGTGACCCAGGATTGATCAAATAGGCCTGCCATTAATACTGCTCTGCTTCTCCAATTTGAGGCCTACTGACTTTCGGGTATAGATTCTTTGTGTGAATTGGAGACATGAGAAAACCCAAGAACCTATGGGCTAGCCTCTGCAGGGCTTTGAAGAACTCATTTGACCCAAAGGATCCCTATTCTCACTTGATGGAGGTCAGGAACTTTCCAGAGGAAAGCGAGAGACTTCATCCACAATGACTGCTCTTTTTGCCATTTTGGCTTTGGATGCACACATGGGATCTTTCTTTAATCCATCAGGTGCTGAGACTCTAAGCCACAGCCTCACACAGGGCCAAGAGGCTGATTCACACACATCCCTTTGCACAGGAATTAAGCCAAAAGCCACAGGTGATGCCCCTTCATTTCCATTTGAAAACTGTTTACTTCAGGCTTCACAAAGGGGTGGCCTGAGGCAAAGACCTTCCTGACACTCAGGGCAACAGAACAATAGGTAAGCAAAAGGCCCAAAGCAGGGTTTCTCCACTGACACTTTACTGGTCACACTGATATCTGAGTTTTCTGAGATGCTTGCCATTCCCTTCAGTTATCCAGTGCATGGCCATGTCATAGAGCTGGGAGGTGGTACATATCTTGGACACAAAACCATGAGCCTATTCTGGAGAGTGGCCAGAATTCAGGAAGAAAACAGGAACTTAGCAAGATAGTAGGTGTTGCCCATAGATAAGGCAAGCCCCAGTCCATTCATAAATTGGAAAGGATGAATGCTGGAAAGTTTTCTACTAGACAGGATGCATCCATTGATTCATTCTCTTTTCCAATGTCTACAACCAGGGATACCGTGGGATACACAGACATAGAAACACTCGCCTTGTCCAACGACTTACTAGAAACAGTCCACTCCAAACCAAACAAACTGCCTTTCCTACCTATTCTCAGAACATGAGACAAAACCATAAACTCACACCCACACCCACTAAGGCACCTCCTTCCCCCAAGTAGGTCTGTGACTATCCGGAGTGTCTTCTGACTGGTGGGCCATACAATGTTCCCCTAAATGGCCCGTCCTCTCTCAGATCTGGCCTCCTTGGCCTACTCAATGAAGTTGTCAGGAGCCACCCGTGAGCCACTCACTACCTGCTTTCTCGGAAAAGTGCCCTCTTCAGAGTTTTCCTGGCATTTGGTCATCCTCACATCAGTAGGTACCAAGAAAGACTGACTCTGTCCTTGGTAAATGCAAACAAGTGAGCCCACTGGGACTGGGACTGAAACTGGCTCTGGGTGCCTGGCTTCCTTGTTGCCAAGTTCAGAGAGTTCCATCACAAAAGAAGTGAGGTGAGGTCACTTCCTTCAGGAACTGAATGAGGTCACTGCCTTAGCAACCAAGTTGTCCTAACAGTTGCTTCCAAGGGTCCTATGAGATGGAGGCTGCCCCTGCTTCCTGTGACACTTTCACAAGTTAGAATGGTATATCCTCCATAGGCACCCAGGAACAGCTTTCCACACAGGCCTGGTTTGGTCCATCTTGTCTACATTAAGAAGAGTGCGGCTCATTCAGACACAACCCTTCATCCTGACCAGGTTGTTTGCCATGGAAGATGACTTTTGCTCTCTCATGTCCTTCAGAGCTGCCTACATCTTCTCCAGGCATCATTTCTGCATGGACCTTTGAGTTCTCAGCACGTGGAAGATCCCCTACATTCCTCTATTGTAAGACCAACTCTGTCCCTGCTCTTCTGTAAAGTTGGATTGAGGGAACAGTGTATGGTTAGGGGTAAGAACATGTTGGATTTGGGTTAGGAATCATTCTACTGGATGAAGAATGGTATTGGGAACCTGCGATATTTATAATAATATATAGGTGAAGTATATGTATGAAAACAGAAATCTAAGTAAGCTTTGAAGCCCAGAAGGGCATTGGGCCCTTGACTGGGATACTTAGCTTGGAATTACATTCTGCACAGCTGTCTCAGATAAATTGATATACAATGGCATAAGACCTTGTACCTTGGATGATTGAATGTGGAAGAGAACATCCAGTCAAAAAGGGATAGTAGGTAGGATTAGGAAGAGAGTCAGTAGGTTTAGGAAGAAGAGTGAGTATAACATTTGGACCAAAAGTTCTTTAGCAGTAGGGTGTCAGTTAGAGAGTAGATGTAAATGTCAGCACATGTGAAGAGTCAGTCACAATAATGAATATGGGAAATTATGTAGGAAAGCAGATATCAATAGAGACATTGGGAAATCAGTCAAAGTATAAAGTGAGTGATAGGATTAGATATTTTCAACAGGGTTGAGTTTGAATATGTAATCTTAGGACGAAGCAACTGTGTAGTCACCGATAGGATTGACATTTGAGAGCATCAGGCATCTGGACAAGGATGTTTTTAGTAATACATGCTCACTTTCCATTTAGACTTTGGTACAATCATAAGTGTGAACTTTGCATTATGTGTCCAGAATATCACTGTGATAAAATGTATATGTAGATCAGGTGACATGAGTATTTCTTCCACCGTTTCTGGGAGCAATATCTTGAAGACGTATTGATTAGTATTTGGGGGCACCAATAGGTGTACCCTGTGTCTATGAATATAGAGATAATGCATGAATAGACCATACTGTGAATAAATAATAGAACTGGTTCCGATTTACATAATGGATTGAACTGATACCTGAAAATATATAGGAAATCTAATATTGATACACAATCATTCATTCCAACCAGTTATATATCTAATGATTATATTAGGGTTATGGTTTACCATGAAGGCTGTGTGAGATTTGCTTGAAAAGTGATTATGGAAATCAAAAATAATGTGTTTGGAAAGAAGTCTCATGAAAAGACCAGTCCAGAAATATACAGGAGTACATGTGTTCTGAAGCAGGAAGTGATTGAAAGTGAACCAAATGCCTGGAAATTTGTGAAAATTGTGGATGAAATATATATCTTATGATGTGCATCAACTGAAGAAATAGTGATGTACCAGTGTCGAAAAAAAAGAAACGTCAAAATACACATCATGTATCATAGGAATCTGCTTGCATTGATGCGAAACTCGGTCAGTTACAGTAGAAATATTAGGATTTCTAAGCACCATTCACTAGGAAACAAATGTGTATTTCAGGTGGATGAATATTTCTGAGAATAATCTTTTGAAAAGATGATTATAAATCCACCTACATGAACATGAATGAATTTAGGGAGTGTATAATAAGACACATATATTTCATACTTTGAAAAATCTGGAGAGAGAGTGTGTGTGTGTGTGTGTGTGTGTGTGTGTATATGTATATATATATATATATATATATATATATATATATACATTCAAACATACAAACACACAGAGACTTTAAAAAGTAGAAATATATATGCCAATCAAAATTCATCATGAAATATACATCATCCACAGATCCAAAAATATTTAATTTACTGAACATGGATTTATGTATCATGTTGTTCAAGTAGAAAGCTCACCCATAGGTTGAATTTTCAGTTCCAACAGCATTTAGGAGGAGTGATCTCTTCTCACAATTTGTATCTGCCATGTCAGCCACCTCACAAGAATGTACATGGGATACCAGGTAGGATTCTATATGTGCACGTAAATATACGTGTGCTGAACAGTCTACAGAGAAAGGGAGACAGGAATTCACATATTGGTTAACTTTACAAACAAATGGAGAACTACTTCTCTTAAATTGGACTAGATTTATAACACCTAGCCTTTATAATGCCAAAGGAAAGTCCAATTAGACACCATGCCTCCTCTGAACTGCATGTATTGCTATTCTGTTTGGGTTATTTTCCTCCATCATATCAGGATTGGTAATCAGAGTCCAGGAGGGTATGGGTTAGGGTCAGGGATTCAGTATTTTGAATGGAAAATAGGAAAATGAATCCAATGTGTATGCAATTCTGTGCTACCCAAAAATCTTCCCACTCTCATCAAGAACAATGCCTTGACATTACCTTTGCCCCGAGTAAGACACAATTTGAAGAAAAGAGTTAGAAAATCTGTGAATACATATATACAATGGAAAATGCTCAGGAGTTCACAACCTTGGAGGTGGTAGAGGAGTTTCCATAAGTAAGGGACAGGGTAAACACTCCACAAACATGGAGCTCTGCTGGCCTAAAGACTTCTTGGGAAACTGCCTCTGAGGTTGGACCCTTGAAATATATGTTGTTGTCAGGAGCTTTATCTTCCTTTGTAGTGAGACCATCAAAGCTTGGTCTGCATCTATGTAGCCTGGAGGACATGGTTTCTGATTTTCCAGTGAACATGAGGCAGCAGTGCTGAATTCTCTCTTTGTAGGTCAACTGTGGCCACTGGGGTCTAAGTGTTTCCCCGTGTGGACTGTGAGGCCATTTGGTCATCCTCCACTTTTCCTGGTGTTTCTTGCTGCTTCACTGGGAGTTTCCTATTTGCTTCATGAAATACAAGGAGTTCAACTGGGACACAGTTCTGGAGGGAGTACTGTCACGTGTGCTGACTCAGGGTCCGAGGACAATGCACCAACCAGGCTTCTATCCCACAGAGCTTGCCCCCTTGACCATAGCAACCTGTTTCTGAACATTGCCCGGAAACCTCTCCATATAACAAGATGCCTTTACATATAAGGGTCTGCTGGCTTCACCGTGTCAGTCACAAGCCATGTGGAAGCCAATGGCAGATCCACATGGCCCCACCACAGATGTTTTATCACACACCTGCACACCACTGCTCTAGGCCCACTAATCCGCAGGCTCCAACTTACTGGCATCTCTGTTCTACACCATTTTCATGAAACCCAGTCAATCAAGGCACTGTCTGGTACACTCATGATCAGCAACAGGACATCCAAAGGTTCTCCAGTGCCACACCTGGTCATGGGAATTTCAAAAATTTCATGGTATTTATCAAGCCATTTTTCAAGGATGAACTTGGAGGCACTGTGGGTTTCTATTCATTCAGGAACCACTAAATGGTGAGGAATCTCATTTCAATGAAAGCTCTGGAGAAACACTCAGAGGCAAGGCTTCCCAAGAGTGGCCAAAAGGTCACATCAAGCCAGGCCCATTGAGGTCTACAATGTGAGGTCCATGTGTGTTTTGACTCTCAATTATGGCTGCCAGGTCTTTAAGAATAAAATCATGTGATATCCTGGCTGAGATTCCCAGTGCTCTGTGGAAAGCCACCCTGGGCCTAGATCTCAGTTTCCAAGGGCAACTCTCATGCGTGGCCTCCTAAAATCCCAACACAATTCATGGCAATTCTTCTCTGAGTTCAGTTCCAGAACTCAGTCTCTGAGGGGAATCACGCCAGAGTTCAAGACCAGGTGGACCAAGTCATCCCTGCCAACCGCCACAGAAATGACCACAATTCAAACCAAAACACTGCCACATGGCCCTCATCTTCTTCCATATAGGCACTCATCATAACCTCTTGCTGGAGGTTTCCATGAGGGGGCAGCCCAAGACAGCGTCTAGAATAAGCTCCCTTGCCCCTCATTTGCCTAATGTCTGGGTGGCCTGGACACTCTTCCTGTGACCCAGGATTGATCAAATAGGCCTGCCATTAATACTGCTCTGCTTCTCCAATTTGAGGCCTACTGACTTTCGGGTATAGATTCTTTGTGTGAATTGGAGACATGAGAAAACCCAAGAACCTATGGGCTAGCCTCTGCAGGGCTTTGAAGAACTCATTTGACCCAAAGGATCCCTATTCTCACTTGATGGAGGTCAGGAACTTTCCAGAGGAAAGCGAGAGACTTCATCCACAATGACTGCTCTTTTTGCCATTTTGGCTTTGGATGCACACATGGGATCTTTCTTTAATCCATCAGGTGCTGAGACTCTAAGCCACAGCCTCACACAGGGCCAAGAGGCTGATTCACACACATCCCTTTGCACAGGAATTAAGCCAAAAGCCACAGGTGATGCCCCTTCATTTCCATTTGAAAACTGTTTACTTCAGGCTTCACAAAGGGGTGGCCTGAGGCAAAGACCTTCCTGACACTCAGGGCAACAGAACAATAGGTAAGCAAAAGGCCCAAAGCAGGGTTTCTCCACTGACACTTTACTGGTCACACTGATATCTGAGTTTTCTGAGATGCTTGCCATTCCCTTCAGTTATCCAGTGCATGGCCATGTCATAGAGCTGGGAGGTGGTACATATCTTGGACACAAAACCATGAGCCTATTCTGGAGAGTGGCCAGAATTCAGGAAGAAAACAGGAACTTAGCAAGATAGTAGGTGTTGCCCATAGATAAGGCAAGCCCCAGTCCATTCATAAATTGGAAAGGATGAATGCTGGAAAGTTTTCTACTAGACAGGATGCATCCATTGATTCATTCTCTTTTCCAATGTCTACAACCAGGGATACCGTGGGATACACAGACATAGAAACACTCGCCTTGTCCAACGACTTACTAGAAACAGTCCACTCCAAACCAAACAAACTGCCTTTCCTACCTATTCTCAGAACATGAGACAAAACCATAAACTCACACCCACACCCACTAAGGCACCTCCTTCCCCCAAGTAGGTCTGTGACTATCCGGAGTGTCTTCTGACTGGTGGGCCATACAATGTTCCCCTAAATGGCCCGTCCTCTCTCAGATCTGGCCTCCTTGGCCTACTCAATGAAGTTGTCAGGAGCCACCCGTGAGCCACTCACTACCTGCTTTCTCGGAAAAGTGCCCTCTTCAGAGTTTTCCTGGCATTTGGTCATCCTCACATCAGTAGGTACCAAGAAAGACTGACTCTGTCCTTGGTAAATGCAAACAAGTGAGCCCACTGGGACTGGGACTGAAACTGGCTCTGGGTGCCTGGCTTCCTTGTTGCCAAGTTCAGAGAGTTCCATCACAAAAGAAGTGAGGTGAGGTCACTTCCTTCAGGAACTGAATGAGGTCACTGCCTTAGCAACCAAGTTGTCCTAACAGTTGCTTCCAAGGGTCCTATGAGATGGAGGCTGCCCCTGCTTCCTGTGACACTTTCACAAGTTAGAATGGTATATCCTCCATAGGCACCCAGGAACAGCTTTCCACACAGGCCTGGTTTGGTCCATCTTGTCTACATTAAGAAGAGTGCGGCTCATTCAGACACAACCCTTCATCCTGACCAGGTTGTTTGCCATGGAAGATGACTTTTGCTCTCTCATGTCCTTCAGAGCTGCCTACATCTTCTCCAGGCATCATTTCTGCATGGACCTTTGAGTTCTCAGCACGTGGAAGATCCCCTACATTCCTCTATTGTAAGACCAACTCTGTCCCTGCTCTTCTGTAAAGTTGGATTGAGGGAACAGTGTATGGTTAGGGGTAAGAACATGTTGGATTTGGGTTAGGAATCATTCTACTGGATGAAGAATGGTATTGGGAACCTGCGATATTTATAATAATATATAGGTGAAGTATATGTATGAAAACAGAAATCTAAGTAAGCTTTGAAGCCCAGAAGGGCATTGGGCCCTTGACTGGGATACTTAGCTTGGAATTACATTCTGCACAGCTGTCTCAGATAAATTGATATACAATGGCATAAGACCTTGTACCTTGGATGATTGAATGTGGAAGAGAACATCCAGTCAAAAAGGGATAGTAGGTAGGATTAGGAAGAGAGTAGGTTTAGGAAGAAGAGTGAGTATAACATTTGGACCAAAAGTTCTTTAGCAGTAGGGTGTCAGTTAGAGAGTAGATGTAAATGTCAGCACATGTGAAGAGTCAGTCACAATAATGAATATGGGAAATTATGTAGGAAAGCAGATATCAATAGAGACATTGGGAAATCAGTCAAAGTATAAAGTGAGTGATAGGATTAGATATTTTCAACAGGGTTGAGTTTGAATATGTAATCTTAGGACGAAGCAACTGTGTAGTCACCGATAGGATTGACATTTGAGAGCATCAGGCATCTGGACAAGGATGTTTTTAGTAATACATGCTCACTTTCCATTTAGACTTTGGTACAATCATAAGTGTGAACTTTGCATTATGTGTCCAGAATATCACTGTGATAAAATGTATATGTAGATCAGGTGACATGAGTATTTCTTCCACCGTTTCTGGGAGCAATATCTTGAAGACGTATTGATTAGTATTTGGGGGCACCAATAGGTGTACCCTGTGTCTATGAATATAGAGATAATGCATGAATAGACCATACTGTGAATAAATAATAGAACTGGTTCCGATTTACATAATGGATTGAACTGATACCTGAAAATATATAGGAAATCTAATATTGATACACAATCATTCATTCCAACCAGTTATATATCTAATGATTATATTAGGGTTATGGTTTACCATGAAGGCTGTGTGAGATTTGCTTGAAAAGTGATTATGGAAATCAAAAATAATGTGTTTGGAAAGAAGTCTCATGAAAAGACCAGTCCAGAAATATACAGGAGTACATGTGTTCTGAAGCAGGAAGTGATTGAAAGTGAACCAAATGCCTGGAAATTTGTGAAAATTGTGGATGAAATATATATCTTATGATGTGCATCAACTGAAGAAATAGTGATGTACCAGTGTCGAAAAAAAAGAAACGTCAAAATACACATCATGTATCATAGGAATCTGCTTGCATTGATGCGAAACTCGGTCAGTTACAGTAGAAATATTAGGATTTCTAAGCACCATTCACTAGGAAACAAATGTGTATTTCAGGTGGATGAATATTTCTGAGAATAATCTTTTGAAAAGATGATTATAAATCCACCTACATGAACATGAATGAATTTAGGGAGTGTATAATAAGACACATATATTTCATACTTTGAAAAATCTGGAGAGTGTGTGTGTGTGTGTGTGTGTGTGTGTGTGTGTATATGTATATATATATATATATATATATATATATATATATATATATATATACATTCAAACATACAAACACACAGAGACTTTAAAAAGTAGAAATATATATGCCAATCAAAATTCATCATGAAATATACATCATCCACAGATCCAAAAATATTTAATTTACTGAACATGGATTTATGTATCATGTTGTTCAAGTAGAAAGCTCACCCATAGGTTGAATTTTCAGTTCCAACAGCATTTAGGAGGAGTGATCTCTTCTCACAATTTGTATCTGCCATGTCAGCCACCTCACAAGAATGTACATGGGATACCAGGTAGGATTCTATATGTGCACGTAAATATACGTGTGCTGAACAGTCTACAGAGAAAGGGAGACAGGAATTCACATATTGGTTAACTTTACAAACAAATGGAGAACTACTTCTCTTAAATTGGACTAGATTTATAACACCTAGCCTTTATAATGCCAAAGGAAAGTCCAATTAGACACCATGCCTCCTCTGAACTGCATGTATTGCTATTCTGTTTGGGTTATTTTCCTCCATCATATCAGGATTGGTAATCAGAGTCCAGGAGGGTATGGGTTAGTGTCAGGGATTCAGTATTTTGAATGGAAAATAGGAAAATGAATCCAATGTGTATGCAATTCTGTGCTACCCAAAAATCTTCCCACTCTCATCAAGAACAATGCCTTGACATTACCTTTGCCCCGAGTAAGACACAATTTGAAGAAAAGAGTTAGAAAATCTGTGAATACATATATACAATGGAAAATGCTCAGGAGTTCACAACCTTGGAGGTGGTAGAGGAGTTTCCATAAGTAAGGGACAGGGTAAACACTCCACAAACATGGAGCTCTGCTGGCCTAAAGACTTCTTGGGAAACTGCCTCTGAGGTTGGACCCTTGAAATATATGTTGTTGTCAGGAGCTTTATCTTCCTTTGTAGTGAGACCATCAAAGCTTGGTCTGCATCTATGTAGCCTGGAGGACATGGTTTCTGATTTTCCAGTGAACATGAGGCAGCAGTGCTGAATTCTCTCTTTGTAGGTCAACTGTGGCCACTGGGGTCTAAGTGTTTCCCCGTGTGGACTGTGAGGCCATTTGGTCATCCTCCACTTTTCCTGGTGTTTCTTGCTGCTTCACTGGGAGTTTCCTATTTGCTTCATGAAATACAAGGAGTTCAACTGGGACACAGTTCTGGAGGGAGTACTGTCACGTGTGCTGACTCAGGGTCCGAGGACAATGCACCAACCAGGCTTCTATCCCACAGAGCTTGCCCCCTTGACCATAGCAACCTGTTTCTGAACATTGCCCGGAAACCTCTCCATATAACAAGATGCCTTTACATATAAGGGTCTGCTGGCTTCACCGTGTCAGTCACAAGCCATGTGGAAGCCAATGGCAGATCCACATGGCCCCACCACAGATGTTTTATCACACACCTGCACACCACTGCTCTAGGCCCACTAATCCGCAGGCTCCAACTTACTGGCATCTCTGTTCTACACCATTTTCATGAAACCCAGTCAATCAAGGCACTGTCTGGTACACTCATGATCAGCAACAGGATATCCAAAGGTTCTCCAGTGCCACACCTGGTCATGGGAATTTCAAAAATTTCATGGTATTTATCAAGCCATTTTTCAAGGATGAACTTGGAGGCACTGTGGGTTTCTATTCATTCAGGAACCACTAAATGGTGAGGAATCTCATTTCAATGAAAGCTCTGGAGAAACACTCAGAGGCAAGGCTTCCCAAGAGTGGCCAAAAGGTCACATCAAGCCAGGCCCATTGAGGTCTACAACGTGAGGTCCATGTGTGTTTTGACTCTCAATTATGGCTGCCAGGTCTTTAAGAATAAAATCATGTGATATCCTGGCTGAGATTCCCAGTGCTCTGTGGAAAGCCACCCTGGGCCTAGATCTCAGTTTCCAAGGGCAACTCTCATGCGTGGCCTCCTAAAATCCCAACACAATTCATGGCAATTCTTCTCTGAGTTCAGTTCCAGAACTCAGTCTCTGAGGGGAATCACGCCAGAGTTCAAGACCAGGTGGACCAAGTCATCCCTGCCAACCGCCACAGAAATGACCACAATTCAAACCAAAACACTGCCACATGGCCCTCATCTTCTTCCATATAGGCACTCATCATAACCTCTTGCTGGAGGTTTCCATGAGGGGGCAGCCCAAGACAGCGTCTAGAATAAGCTCCCTTGCCCCTCATTTGCCTAATGTCTGGGTGGCCTGGACACTCTTCCTGTGACCCAGGATTGATCAAATAGGCCTGCCATTAATACTGCTCTGCTTCTCCAATTTGAGGCCTACTGACTTTCGGGTATAGATTCTTTGTGTGAATTGGAGACATGAGAAAACCCAAGAACCTATGGGCTAGCCTCTGCAGGGCTTTGAAGAACTCATTTGACCCAAAGGATCCCTATTCTCACTTGATGGAGGTCAGGAACTTTCCAGAGGAAAGCGAGAGACTTCATCCACAATGACTGCTCTTTTTGCCATTTTGGCTTTGGATGCACACATGGGATCTTTCTTTAATCCATCAGGTGCTGAGACTCTAAGCCACAGCCCCACACAGGCCAAGAGGCTGATTCACACACATCCCTTTGCACAGGAATTAAGCCAAAAGCCACAGGTGATGCCCCTTCATTTCCATTTGAAAACTGTTTACTTCAGGCTTCACAAAGGGGTGGCCTGAGGCAAAGACCTTCCTGACACTCAGGGCAACAGAACAATAGGTAAGCAAAAGGCCCAAAGCAGGGTTTCTCCACTGACACTTTACTGGTCACACTGATATCTGAGTTTTCTGAGATGCTTGCCATTCCCTTCAGTTATCCAGTGCATGGCCATGTCATAGAGCTGGGAGGTGGTACATATCTTGGACACAAAACCATGAGCCTATTCTGGAGAGTGGCCAGAATTCAGGAAGAAAACAGGAACTTAGCAAGATAGTAGGTGTTGCCCATAGATAAGGCAAGCCCCAGTCCATTCATAAATTGGAAAGGATGAATGCTGGAAAGTTTTCTACTAGACAGGATGCATCCATTGATTCATTCTCTTTTCCAATGTCTACAACCAGGGATACCGTGGGATACACAGACATAGAAACACTCGCCTTGTCCAACGACTTACTAGAAACAGTCCACTCCAAACCAAACAAACTGCCTTTCCTACCTATTCTCAGAACATGAGACAAAACCATAAACTCACACCCACACCCACTAAGGCACCTCCTTCCCCCAAGTAGGTCTGTGACTATCCGGAGTGTCTTCTGACTGGTGGGCCATACAATGTTCCCCTAAATGGCCCGTCCTCTCTCAGATCTGGCCTCCTTGGCCTACTCAATGAAGTTGTCAGGAGCCACCCGTGAGCCACTCACTACCTGCTTTCTCGGAAAAGTGCCCTCTTCAGAGTTTTCCTGGCATTTGGTCATCCTCACATCAGTAGGTACCAAGAAAGACTGACTCTGTCCTTGGTAAATGCAAACAAGTGAGCCCACTGGGACTGGGACTGAAACTGGCTCTGGGTGCCTGGCTTCCTTGTTGCCAAGTTCAGAGAGTTCCATCACAAAAGAAGTGAGGTGAGGTCACTTCCTTCAGGAACTGAATGAGGTCACTGCCTTAGCAACCAAGTTGTCCTAACAGTTGCTTCCAAGGGTCCTATGAGATGGAGGCTGCCCCTGCTTCCTGTGACACTTTCACAAGTTAGAATGGTATATCCTCCATAGGCACCCAGGAACAGCTTTCCACACAGGCCTGGTTTGGTCCATCTTGTCTACATTAAGAAGAGTGCGGCTCATTCAGACACAACCCTTCATCCTGACCAGGTTGTTTGCCATGGAAGATGACTTTTGCTCTCTCATGTCCTTCAGAGCTGCCTACATCTTCTCCAGGCATCATTTCTGCATGGACCTTTGAGTTCTCAGCACGTGGAAGATCCCCTACATTCCTCTATTGTAAGACCAACTCTGTCCCTGCTCTTCTGTAAAGTTGGATTGAGGGAACAGTGTATGGTTAGGGGTAAGAACATGTTGGATTTGGGTTAGGAATCATTCTACTGGATGAAGAATGGTATTGGGAACCTGCGATATTTATAATAATATATAGGTGAAGTATATGTATGAAAACAGAAATCTAAGTAAGCTTTGAAGCCCAGAAGGGCATTGGGCCCTTGACTGGGATACTTAGCTTGGAATTACATTCTGCACAGCTGTCTCAGATAAATTGATATACAATGGCATAAGACCTTGTACCTTGGATGATTGAATGTGGAAGAGAACATCCAGTCAAAAAGGGATAGTAGGTAGGATTAGGAAGAGAGTCAGTAGGTTTAGGAAGAAGAGTGAGTATAACATTTGGACCAAAAGTTCTTTAGCAGTAGGGTGTCAGTTAGAGAGTAGATGTAAATGTCAGCACATGTGAAGAGTCAGTCACAATAATGAATATGGGAAATTATGTAGGAAAGCAGATATCAATAGAGACATTGGGAAATCAGTCAAAGTATAAAGTGAGTGATAGGATTAGATATTTTCAACAGGGTTGAGTTTGAATATGTAATCTTAGGACGAAGCAACTGTGTAGTCACCGATAGGATTGACATTTGAGAGCATCAGGCATCTGGACAAGGATGTTTTTAGTAATACATGCTCACTTTCCATTTAGACTTTGGTACAATCATAAGTGTGAACTTTGCATTATGTGTCCAGAATATCACTGTGATAAAATGTATATGTAGATCAGGTGACATGAGTATTTCTTCCACCGTTTCTGGGAGCAATATCTTGAAGACGTATTGATTAGTATTTGGGGGCACCAATAGGTGTACCCTGTGTCTATGAATATAGAGATAATGCATGAATAGACCATACTGTGAATAAATAATAGAACTGGTTCCGATTTACATAATGGATTGAACTGATACCTGAAAATATATAGGAAATCTAATATTGATACACAATCATTCATTCCAACCAGTTATATATCTAATGATTATATTAGGGTTATGGTTTACCATGAAGGCTGTGTGAGATTTGCTTGAAAAGTGATTATGGAAATCAAAAATAATGTGTTTGGAAAGAAGTCTCATGAAAAGACCAGTCCAGAAATATACAGGAGTACATGTGTTCTGAAGCAGGAAGTGATTGAAAGTGAACCAAATGCCTGGAAATTTGTGAAAATTGTGGATGAAATATATATCTTATGATGTGCATCAACTGAAGAAATAGTGATGTACCAGTGTCGAAAAAAAAGAAACGTCAAAATACACATCATGTATCATAGGAATCTGCTTGCATTGATGCGAAACTCGGTCAGTTACAGTAGAAATATTAGGATTTCTAAGCACCATTCACTAGGAAACAAATGTGTATTTCAGGTGGATGAATATTTCTGAGAATAATCTTTTGAAAAGATGATTATAAATCCACCTACATGAACATGAATGAATTTAGGGAGTGTATAATAAGACACATATATTTCATACTTTGAAAAATCTGGAGAGAGTGTGTGTGTGTGTGTGTGTGTGTGTGTGTGTGTATATGTATATATATATATATATATATATATATATATATATATATATATATACATTCAAACATACAAACACACAGAGACTTTAAAAAGTAGAAATATATATGCCAATCAAAATTCATCATGAAATATACATCATCCACAGATCCAAAAATATTTAATTTACTGAACATGGATTTATGTATCATGTTGTTCAAGTAGAAAGCTCACCCATAGGTTGAATTTTCAGTTCCAACAGCATTTAGGAGGAGTGATCTCTTCTCACAATTTGTATCTGCCATGTCAGCCACCTCACAAGAATGTACATGGGATACCAGGTAGGATTCTATATGTGCACGTAAATATACGTGTGCTGAACAGTCTACAGAGAAAGGGAGACAGGAATTCACATATTGGTTAACTTTACAAACAAATGGAGAACTACTTCTCTTAAATTGGACTAGATTTATAACACCTAGCCTTTATAATGCCAAAGGAAAGTCCAATTAGACACCATGCCTCCTCTGAACTGCATGTATTGCTATTCTGTTTGGGTTATTTTCCTCCATCATATCAGGATTGGTAATCAGAGTCCAGGAGGGTATGGGTTAGTGTCAGGGATTCAGTATTTTGAATGGAAAATAGGAAAATGAATCCAATGTGTATGCAATTCTGTGCTACCCAAAAATCTTCCCACTCTCATCAAGAACAATGCCTTGACATTACCTTTGCCCCGAGTAAGACACAATTTGAAGAAAAGAGTTAGAAAATCTGTGAATACATATATACAATGGAAAATGCTCAGGAGTTCACAACCTTGGAGGTGGTAGAGGAGTTTCCATAAGTAAGGGACAGGGTAAACACTCCACAAACATGGAGCTCTGCTGGCTAAAGACTTCTTGGAAACTGCCTCTGAGGTTGGACCCTTGAAATATATGTTGTTGTCAGGAGCTTTATCTTCCTTTGTAGTGAGGACCATCAAAGCTTGGTCTGCATCTATGTAATGTAGCCTGGAGGACATGGTTTCTGATTTTCCAGTGAACATGAGGCAGCAGTGCTGAATTCTCTCTTTGTAGGTCAACTGTGGCCACTGGGGTCTAAGTGTTTCCCCGTGTGGACTGTGAGGCCATTTGGTCATCCTCCACTTTTCCTGGTGTTTCTTGCTGCTTCACTGGGAGTTTCCTATTTGCTTCATGAAATACAAGGAGTTCAACTGGGACACAGTTCTGGAGGGAGTACTGTCACGTGTGCTGACTCAGGGTCCGAGGACAATGCACCAACCAGGCTTCTATCCCACAGAGCTTGCCCCCTTGACCATAGCAACCTGTTTCTGAACATTGCCCGGAAACCTCTCCATATAACAAGATGCCTTTACATATAAGGGTCTGCTGGCTTCACCGTGTCAGTCACAAGCCATGTGGAAGCCAATGGCAGATCCACATGGCCCCACCACAGATGTTTTATCACACACCTGCACACCACTGCTCTAGGCCCACTAATCCGCAGGCTCCAACTTACTGGCATCTCTGTTCTACACCATTTTCATGAAACCCAGTCAATCAAGGCACTGTCTGGTACACTCATGATCAGCAACAGGACATCCAAAGGTTCTCCAGTGCCACACCTGGTCATGGGAATTTCAAAAATTTCATGGTATTTATCAAGCCATTTTTCAAGGATGAACTTGGAGGCACTGTGGGTTTCTATTCATTCAGGAACCACTAAATGGTGAGGAATCTCATTTCAATGAAAGCTCTGGAGAAACACTCAGAGGCAAGGCTTCCCAAGAGTGGCCAAAAGGTCACATCAAGCCAGGCCCATTGAGGTCTACAACGTGAGGTCCATGTGTGTTTTGACTCTCAATTATGGCTGCCAGGTCTTTAAGAATAAAATCATGTGATATCCTGGCTGAGATTCCCAGTGCTCTGTGGAAAGCCACCCTGGGCCTAGATCTCAGTTTCCAAGGGCAACTCTCATGCGTGGCCTCCTAAAATCCCAACACAATTCATGGCAATTCTTCTCTGAGTTCAGTTCCAGAACTCAGTCTCTGAGGGGAATCACGCCAGAGTTCAAGACCAGGTGGACCAAGTCATCCCTGCCAACCGCCACAGAAATGACCACAATTCAAACCAAAACACTGCCACATGGCCCTCATCTTCTTCCATATAGGCACTCATCATAACCTCTTGCTGGAGGTTTCCATGAGGGGGCAGCCCAAGACAGCGTCTAGAATAAGCTCCCTTGCCCCTCATTTGCCTAATGTCTGGGTGGCCTGGACACTCTTCCTGTGACCCAGGATTGATCAAATAGGCCTGCCATTAATACTGCTCTGCTTCTCCAATTTGAGGCCTACTGACTTTCGGGTATAGATTCTTTGTGTGAATTGGAGACATGAGAAAACCCAAGAACCTATGGGCTAGCCTCTGCAGGGCTTTGAAGAACTCATTTGACCCAAAGGATCCCTATTCTCACTTGATGGAGGTCAGGAACTTTCCAGAGGAAAGCGAGAGACTTCATCCACAATGACTGCTCTTTTTGCCATTTTGGCTTTGGATGCACACATGGGATCTTTCTTTAATCCATCAGGTGCTGAGACTCTAAGCCACAGCCTCACACAGGGCCAAGAGGCTGATTCACACACATCCCTTTGCACAGGAATTAAGCCAAAAAGCCACAGGTGATGCCCCTTCATTTCCATTTGAAAACTGTTTACTTCAGGCTTCACAAAGGGGTGGCCTGAGGCAAAGACCTTCCTGACACTCAGGGCAACAGAACAATAGGTAAGCAAAAGGCCCAAAGCAGGGTTTCTCCACTGACACTTTACTGGTCACACTGATATCTGAGTTTTCTGAGATGCTTGCCATTCCCTTCAGTTATCCAGTGCATGGCCATGTCCATAGAGCTGGGAGGTGGTACATATCTTGGACACAAAACCATGAGCCTATTCTGGAGAGTGGCCAGAATTCAGGAAGAAAACAGGAACTTAGCAAGATAGTAGGTGTTGCCCATAGATAAGGCAAGCCCCAGTCCATTCATAAATTGGAAAGGATGAATGCTGGAAAGTTTTCTACTAGACAGGATGCATCCATTGATTCATTCTCTTTTCCAATGTCTACAACCAGGGATACCGTGGGATACACAGACATAGAAACACTCGCCTTGTCCAACGACTTACTAGAAACAGTCCACTCCAAACCAAACAAACTGCCTTTCCTACCTATTCTCAGAACATGAGACAAAACCATAAACTCACACCCACACCCACTAAGGCACCTCCTTCCCCCAAGTAGGTCTGTGACTATCCGGAGTGTCTTCTGACTGGTGGGCCATACAATGTTCCCCTAAATGGCCCGTCCTCTCTCAGATCTGGCCTCCTTGGCCTACTCAATGAAGTTGTCAGGAGCCACCCGTGAGCCACTCACTACCTGCTTTCTCGGAAAAGTGCCCTCTTCAGAGTTTTCCTGGCATTTGGTCATCCTCACATCAGTAGGTACCAAGAAAGACTGACTCTGTCCTTGGTAAATGCAAACAAGTGAGCCCACTGGGACTGGGACTGAAACTGGCTCTGGGTGCCTGGCTTCCTTGTTGCCAAGTTCAGAGAGTTCCATCACAAAAGAAGTGAGGTGAGGTCACTTCCTTCAGGAACTGAATGAGGTCACTGCCTTAGCAACCAAGTTGTCCTAACAGTTGCTTCCAAGGGTCCTATGAGATGGAGGCTGCCCCTGCTTCCTGTGACACTTTCACAAGTTAGAATGGTATATCGTCCATAGGCACCCAGGAACAGCTTTCCACACAGGCCTGGTTTGGTCCATCTTGTCTACATTAAGAAGAGTGCGGCTCATTCAGACACAACCCTTCATCCTGACCAGGTTGTTTGCCATGGAAGATGACTTTTGCTCTCTCATGTCCTTCAGAGCTGCCTACATCTTCTCCAGGCATCATTTCTGCATGGACCTTTGAGTTCTCAGCACGTGGAAGATCCCCTACATTCCTCTATTGTAAGACCAACTCTGTCCCTGCTCTTCTGTAAAGTTGGATTGAGGGAACAGTGTATGGTTAGGGGTAAGAACATGTTGGATTTGGGTTAGGAATCATTCTACTGGATGAAGAATGGTATTGGGAACCTGCGATATTTATAATAATATATAGGTGAAGTATATGTATGAAAACAGAAATCTAAGTAAGCTTTGAAGCCCAGAAGGGCATTGGGCCCTTGACTGGGATACTTAGCTTGGAATTACATTCTGCACAGCTGTCTCAGATAAATTGATATACAATGGCATAAGACCTTGTACCTTGGATGATTGAATGTGGAGAGAACATCCAGTCAAAAAGGGATAGTAGGTAGGATTAGGAAGAGAGTCAGTAGGTTTAGGAAGAAGAGTGAGTATAACATTTGGACCAAAAGTTCTTTAGCAGTAGGGTGTCAGTTAGAGAGTAGATGTAAATGTCAGCACATGTGAAGAGTCAGTCACAATAATGAATATGGGAAATTATGTAGGAAAGCAGATATCAATAGAGACATTGGGAAATCAGTCAAAGTATAAAGTGAGTGATAGGATTAGATATTTTCAACAGGGTTGAATTTGAATATGTAATCTTAGGACGAAGCAACTGTGTAGTCACCGATAGGATTGACATTTGAGAGCATCAGGCATCTGGACAAGGATGTTTTTAGTAATACATGCTCACTTTCCATTTAGACTTTGGTACAATCATAAGTGTGAACTTTGCATTATGTGTCCAGAATATCACTGTGATAAAATGTATATGTAGATCAGGTGACATGAGTATTTCTTCCACCGTTTCTGGGAGCAATATCTTGAAGACGTATTGATTAGTATTTGGGGGCACCAATAGGTGTACCCTGTGTCTATGAATATAGAGATAATGCATGAATAGACCATACTGTGAATAAATAATAGAACTGGTTCCGATTTACATAATGGATTGAACTGATACCTGAAAATATATAGGAAATCTAATATTGATACACAATCATTCATTCCAACCAGTTATATATCTAATGATTATATTAGGGTTATGGTTTACCATGAAGGCTGTGTGAGATTTGCTTGAAAGTGATTATGGAAATCAAAAATAATGTGTTTGGAAAGAAGTCTCATGAAAAGACCAGTCCAGAAATATACAGGAGTACATGTGTTCTGAAGCAGGAAGTGATTGAAAGTGAACCAAATGCCTGGAAATTTGTGAAAATTGTGGATGAAATATATATCTTATGATGTGCATCAACTGAAGAAATAGTGATGTACCAGTGTCGAAAAAAAAGAAACGTCAAAATACACATCATGTATCATAGGAATCTGCTTGCATTGATGCGAAACTCGGTCAGTTACAGTAGAAATATTAGGATTTCTAAGCACCATTCACTAGGAAACAAATGTGTATTTCAGGTGGATGAATATTTCTGAGAATAATCTTTTGAAAAGATGATTATAAATCCACCTACATGAACATGAATGAATTTAGGGAGTGTATAATAAGACACATATATTTCATACTTTGAAAAATCTGGAGAGAGTGTGTGTGTGTGTGTGTGTGTGTGTGTGTGTGTATATGTATATATATATATATATATATATATATATATATATATATATATATATATATATTCAAACATACAAACACACAGAGACTTTAAAAAGTAGAAATATATATGCCAATCAAAATTCATCATGAAATATACATCATCCACAGATCCAAAAATATTTAATTTACTGAACATGGATTTATGTATCATGTTGTTCAAGTAGAAAGCTCACCCATAGGTTGAATTTTCAGTTCCAACAGCATTTAGGAGGAGTGATCTCTTCTCACAATTTGTATCTGCCATGTCAGCCACCTCACAAGAATGTACATGGGATACCAGGTAGGATTCTATATGTGCACGTAAATATACGTGTGCTGAACAGTCTACAGAGAAAGGGAGACAGGAATTCACATATTGGTTAACTTTACAAACAAATGGAGAACTACTTCTCTTAAATTGGACTAGATTTATAACACCTAGCCTTTATAATGCCAAAGGAAAGTCCAATTAGACACCATGCCTCCTCTGAACTGCATGTATTGCTATTCTGTTTGGGTTATTTTCCTCCATCATATCAGGATTGGTAATCAGAGTCCAGGAGGGTATGGGTTAGGGTCAGGGATTCAGTATTTTGAATGGAAAATAGGAAAATGAATCCAATGTGTATGCAATTCTGTGCTACCCAAAAATCTTCCCACTCTCATCAAGAACAATGCCTTGACATTACCTTTGCCCCGAGTAAGACACAATTTGAAGAAAAGAGTTAGAAAATCTGTGAATACATATATACAATGGAAAATGCTCAGGAGTTCACAACCTTGGAGGTGGTAGAGGAGTTTCCATAAGTAAGGGACAGGGTAAACACTCCACAAACATGGAGCTCTGCTGGCCTAAAGACTTCTTGGGAAACTGCCTCTGAGGTTGGACCCTTGAAATATATGTTGTTGTCAGGAGCTTTATCTTCCTTTGTAGTGAGACCATCAAAGCTTGGTCTGCATCTATGTAGCCTGGAGGACATGGTTTCTGATTTTCCAGTGAACATGAGGCAGCAGTGCTGAATTCTCTCTTTGTAGGTCAACTGTGGCCACTGGGGTCTAAGTGTTTCCCCGTGTGGACTGTGAGGCCATTTGGTCATCCTCCACTTTTCCTGGTGTTTCTTGCTGCTTCACTGGGAGTTTCCTATTTGCTTCATGAAATACAAGGAGTTCAACTGGGACACAGTTCTGGAGGGAGTACTGTCACGTGTGCTGACTCAGGGTCCGAGGACAATGCACCAACCAGGCTTCTATCCCACAGAGCTTGCCCCCTTGACCATAGCAACCTGTTTCTGAACATTGCCCGGAAACCTCTCCATATAACAAGATGCCTTTACATATAAGGGTCTGCTGGCTTCACCGTGTCAGTCACAAGCCATGTGGAAGCCAATGGCAGATCCACATGGCCCCACCACAGATGTTTTATCACACACCTGCACACCACTGCTCTAGGCCCACTAATCCGCAGGCTCCAACTTACTGGCATCTCTGTTCTACACCATTTTCATGAAACCCAGTCAATCAAGGCACTGTCTGGTACACTCATGATCAGCAACAGGACATCCAAAGGTTCTCCAGTGCCACACCTGGTCATGGGAATTTCAAAAATTTCATGGTATTTATCAAGCCATTTTTCAAGGATGAACTTGGAGGCACTGTGGGTTTCTATTCATTCAGGAACCACTAAATGGTGAGGAATCTCATTTCAATGAAAGCTCTGGAGAAACACTCAGAGGCAAGGCTTCCCAAGAGTGGCCAAAAGGTCACATCAAGCCAGGCCCATTGAGGTCTACAATGTGAGGTCCATGTGTGTTTTGACTCTCAATTATGGCTGCCAGGTCTTTAAGAATAAAATCATGTGATATCCTGGCTGAGATTCCCAGTGCTCTGTGGAAAGCCACCCTGGGCCTAGATCTCAGTTTCCAAGGGCAACTCTCATGCGTGGCCTCCTAAAATCCCAACACAATTCATGGCAATTCTTCTCTGAGTTCAGTTCCAGAACTCAGTCTCTGAGGGGAATCACGCCAGAGTTCAAGACCAGGTGGACCAAGTCATCCCTGCCAACCGCCACAGAAATGACCACAATTCAAACCAAAACACTGCCACATGGCCCTCATCTTCTTCCATATAGGCACTCATCATAACCTCTTGCTGGAGGTTTCCATGAGGGGGCAGCCCAAGACAGCGTCTAGAATAAGCTCCCTTGCCCCTCATTTGCCTAATGTCTGGGTGGCCTGGACACTCTTCCTGTGACCCAGGATTGATCAAATAGGCCTGCCATTAATACTGCTCTGCTTCTCCAATTTGAGGCCTACTGACTTTCGGGTATAGATTCTTTGTGTGAATTGGAGACATGAGAAAACCCAAGAACCTATGGGCTAGCCTCTGCAGGGCTTTGAAGAACTCATTTGACCCAAAGGATCCCTATTCTCACTTGATGGAGGTCAGGAACTTTCCAGAGGAAAGCGAGAGACTTCATCCACAATGACTGCTCTTTTTGCCATTTTGGCTTTGGATGCACACATGGGATCTTTCTTTAATCCATCAGGTGCTGAGACTCTAAGCCACAGCCTCACACAGGGCCAAGAGGCTGATTCACACACATCCCTTTGCACAGGAATTAAGCCAAAAGCCACAGGTGATGCCCCTTCATTTCCATTTGAAAACTGTTTACTTCAGGCTTCACAAAGGGGTGGCCTGAGGCAAAGACCTTCCTGACACTCAGGGCAACAGAACAATAGGTAAGCAAAAGGCCCAAAGCAGGGTTTCTCCACTGACACTTTACTGGTCACACTGATATCTGAGTTTTCTGAGATGCTTGCCATTCCCTTCAGTTATCCAGTGCATGGCCATGTCATAGAGCTGGGAGGTGGTACATATCTTGGACACAAAACCATGAGCCTATTCTGGAGAGTGGCCAGAATTCAGGAAGAAAACAGGAACTTAGCAAGATAGTAGGTGTTGCCCATAGATAAGGCAAGCCCCAGTCCATTCATAAATTGGAAAGGATGAATGCTGGAAAGTTTTCTACTAGACAGGATGCATCCATTGATTCATTCTCTTTTCCAATGTCTACAACCAGGGATACCGTGGGATACACAGACATAGAAACACTCGCCTTGTCCAACGACTTACTAGAAACAGTCCACTCCAAACCAAACAAACTGCCTTTCCTACCTATTCTCAGAACATGAGACAAAACCATAAACTCACACCCACACCCACTAAGGCACCTCCTTCCCCCAAGTAGGTCTGTGACTATCCGGAGTGTCTTCTGACTGGTGGGCCATACAATGTTCCCCTAAATGGCCCGTCCTCTCTCAGATCTGGCCTCCTTGGCCTACTCAATGAAGTTGTCAGGAGCCACCCGTGAGCCACTCACTACCTGCTTTCTCGGAAAAGTGCCCTCTTCAGAGTTTTCCTGGCATTTGGTCATCCTCACATCAGTAGGTACCAAGAAAGACTGACTCTGTCCTTGGTAAATGCAAACAAGTGAGCCCACTGGGACTGGGACTGAAACTGGCTCTGGGTGCCTGGCTTCCTTGTTGCCAAGTTCAGAGAGTTCCATCACAAAAGAAGTGAGGTGAGGTCACTTCCTTCAGGAACTGAATGAGGTCACTGCCTTAGCAACCAAGTTGTCCTAACAGTTGCTTCCAAGGGTCCTATGAGATGGAGGCTGCCCCTGCTTCCTGTGACACTTTCACAAGTTAGAATGGTATATCGTCCATAGGCACCCAGGAACAGCTTTCCACACAGGCCTGGTTTGGTCCATCTTGTCTACATTAAGAAGAGTGCGGCTCATTCAGACACAACCCTTCATCCTGACCAGGTTGTTTGCCATGGAAGATGACTTTTGCTCTCTCATGTCCTTCAGAGCTGCCTACATCTTCTCCAGGCATCATTTCTGCATGGACCTTTGAGTTCTCAGCACGTGGAAGATCCCCTACATTCCTCTATTGTAAGACCAACTCTGTCCCTGCTCTTCTGTAAAGTTGGATTGAGGGAACAGTGTATGGTTAGGGGTAAGAACATGTTGGATTTGGGTTAGGAATCATTCTACTGGATGAAGAATGGTATTGGGAACCTGCGATATTTATAATAATATATAGGTGAAGTATATGTATGAAAACAGAAATCTAAGTAAGCTTTGAAGCCCAGAAGGGCATTGGGCCCTTGACTGGGATACTTAGCTTGGAATTACATTCTGCACAGCTGTCTCAGATAAATTGATATACAATGGCATAAGACCTTGTACCTTGGATGATTGAATGTGGAAGAGAACATCCAGTCAAAAAGGGATAGTAGGTAGGATTAGGAAGAGAGTCAGTAGGTTTAGGAAGAAGAGTGAGTATAACATTTGGACCAAAAGTTCTTTAGCAGTAGGGTGTCAGTTAGAGAGTAGATGTAAATGTCAGCACATGTGAAGAGTCAGTCACAATAATGAATATGGGAAATTATGTAGGAAAGCAGATATCAATAGAGACATTGGGAAATCAGTCAAAGTATAAAGTGAGTGATAGGATTAGATATTTTCAACAGGGTTGAGTTTGAATATGTAATCTTAGGACGAAGCAACTGTGTAGTCACCGATAGGATTGACATTTGAGAGCATCAGGCATCTGGACAAGGATGTTTTTAGTAATACATGCTCACTTTCCATTTAGACTTTGGTACAATCATAAGTGTGAACTTTGCATTATGTGTCCAGAATATCACTGTGATAAAATGTATATGTAGATCAGGTGACATGAGTATTTCTTCCACCGTTTCTGGGAGCAATATCTTGAAGACGTATTGATTAGTATTTGGGGGCACCAATAGGTGTACCCTGTGTCTATGAATATAGAGATAATGCATGAATAGACCATACTGTGAATAAATAATAGAACTGGTTCCGATTTACATAATGGATTGAACTGATACCTGAAAATATATAGGAAATCTAATATTGATACACAATCATTCATTCCAACCAGTTATATATCTAATGATTATATTAGGGTTATGGTTTACCATGAAGGCTGTGTGAGATTTGCTTGAAAAGTGATTATGGAAATCAAAAATAATGTGTTTGGAAAGAAGTCTCATGAAAAGACCAGTCCAGAAATATACAGGAGTACATGTGTTCTGAAGCAGGAAGTGATTGAAAGTGAACCAAATGCCTGGAAATTTGTGAAAATTGTGGATGAAATATATATCTTATGATGTGCATCAACTGAAGAAATAGTGATGTACCAGTGTCGAAAAAAAAGAAACGTCAAAATACACATCATGTATCATAGGAATCTGCTTGCATTGATGCGAAACTCGGTCAGTTACAGTAGAAATATTAGGATTTCTAAGCACCATTCACTAGGAAACAAATGTGTATTTCAGGTGGATGAATATTTCTGAGAATAATCTTTTGAAAAGATGATTATAAATCCACCTACATGAACATGAATGAATTTAGGGAGTGTATAATAAGACACATATGTTTCATACTTTGAAAAATCTGGAGAGAGTGTGTGTGTGTGTGTGTGTGTGTGTGTGTGTATATGTATATATATATATATATATATATATATATATATATATATATATATATATACATTCAAACATACAAACACACAGAGACTTTAAAAAGTAGAAATATATATGCCAATCAAAATTCATCATGAAATATACATCATCCACAGATCCAAAAATATTTAATTTACTGAACATGGATTTATGTATCATGTTGTTCAAGTAGAAAGCTCACCCATAGGTTGAATTTTCAGTTCCAACAGCATTTAGGAGGAGTGATCTCTTCTCACAATTTGTATCTGCCATGTCAGCCACCTCACAAGAATGTACATGGGATACCAGGTAGGATTCTATATGTGCACGTAAATATACGTGTGCTGAACAGTCTACAGAGAAAGGGAGACAGGAATTCACATATTGGTTAACTTTACAAACAAATGGAGAACTACTTCTCTTAAATTGGACTAGATTTATAACACCTAGCCTTTATAATGCCAAAGGAAAGTCCAATTAGACACCATGCCTCCTCTGAACTGCATGTATTGCTATTCTGTTTGGGTTATTTTCCTCCATCATATCAGGATTGGTAATCAGAGTCCAGGAGGGTATGGGTTAGTGTCAGGGATTCAGTATTTTGAATGGAAAATAGGAAAATGAATCCAATGTGTATGCAATTCTGTGCTACCCAAAAATCTTCCCACTCTCATCAAGAACAATGCCTTGACATTACCTTTGCCCCGAGTAAGACACAATTTGAAGAAAAGAGTTAGAAAATCTGTGAATACATATATACAATGGAAAATGCTCAGGAGTTCACAACCTTGGAGGTGGTAGAGGAGTTTCCATAAGTAAGGGACAGGGTAAACACTCCACAAACATGGAGCTCTGCTGGCCTAAAGACTTCTTGGGAAACTGCCTCTGAGGTTGGACCCTTGAAATATATGTTGTTGTCAGGAGCTTTATCTTCCTTTGTAGTGAGACCATCAAAGCTTGGTCTGCATCTATGTAGCCTGGAGGACATGGTTTCTGATTTTCCAGTGAACATGAGGCAGCAGTGCTGAATTCTCTCTTTGTAGGTCAACTGTGGCCACTGGGGTCTAAGTGTTTCCCCGTGTGGACTGTGAGGCCATTTGGTCATCCTCCACTTTTCCTGGTGTTTCTTGCTGCTTCACTGGGAGTTTCCTATTTGCTTCATGAAATACAAGGAGTTCAACTGGGACACAGTTCTGGAGGGAGTACTGTCACGTGTGCTGACTCAGGGTCCGAGGACAATGCACCAACCAGGCTTCTATCCCACAGAGCTTGCCCCCTTGACCATAGCAACCTGTTTCTGAACATTGCCCGGAAACCTCTCCATATAACAAGATGCCTTTACATATAAGGGTCTGCTGGCTTCACCGTGTCAGTCACAAGCCATGTGGAAGCCAATGGCAGATCCACATGGCCCCACCACAGATGTTTTATCACACACCTGCACACCACTGCTCTAGGCCCACTAATCCGCAGGCTCCAACTTACTGGCATCTCTGTTCTACACCATTTTCATGAAACCCAGTCAATCAAGGCACTGTCTGGTACACTCATGATCAGCAACAGGACATCCAAAGGTTCTCCAGTGCCACACCTGGTCATGGGAATTTCAAAAATTTCATGGTATTTATCAAGCCATTTTTCAAGGATGAACTTGGAGGCACTGTGGGTTTCTATTCATTCAGGAACCACTAAATGGTGAGGAATCTCATTTCAATGAAAGCTCTGGAGAAACACTCAGAGGCAAGGCTTCCCAAGAGTGGCCAAAAGGTCACATCAAGCCAGGCCCATTGAGGTCTACAATGTGAGGTCCATGTGTGTTTTGACTCTCAATTATGGCTGCCAGGTCTTTAAGAATAAAATCATGTGATATCCTGGCTGAGATTCCCAGTGCTCTGTGGAAAGCCACCCTGGGCCTAGATCTCAGTTTCCAAGGGCAACTCTCATGCGTGGCCTCCTAAAATCCCAACACAATTCATGGCAATTCTTCTCTGAGTTCAGTTCCAGAACTCAGTCTCTGAGGGGAATCACGCCAGAGTTCAAGACCAGGTGGACCAAGTCATCCCTGCCAACCGCCACAGAAATGACCACAATTCAAACCAAAACACTGCCACATGGCCCTCATCTTCTTCCATATAGGCACTCATCATAACCTCTTGCTGGAGGTTTCCATGAGGGGGCAGCCCAAGACAGCGTCTAGAATAAGCTCCCTTGCCCCTCATTTGCCTAATGTCTGGGTGGCCTGGACACTCTTCCTGTGACCCAGGATTGATCAAATAGGCCTGCCATTAATACTGCTCTGCTTCTCCAATTTGAGGCCTACTGACTTTCGGGTATAGATTCTTTGTGTGAATTGGAGACATGAGAAAACCCAAGAACCTATGGGCTAGCCTCTGCAGGGCTTTGAAGAACTCATTTGACCCAAAGGATCCCTATTCTCACTTGATGGAGGTCAGGAACTTTCCAGAGGAAAGCGAGAGACTTCATCCACAATGACTGCTCTTTTTGCCATTTTGGCTTTGGATGCACACATGGGATCTTTCTTTAATCCATTAGGTGCTGAGACTCTAAGCCACAGCCCCACACAGGGCCAAGAGGCTGATTCACACACATCCCTTTGCACAGGAATTAAGCCAAAAGCCACAGGTGATGCCCCTTCATTTCCATTTGAAAACTGTTTACTTCAGGCTTCACAAAGGGGTGGCCTGAGGCAAAGACCTTCCTGACACTCAGGGCAACAGAACAATAGGTAAGCAAAAGGCCCAAAGCAGGGTTTCTCCACTGACACTTTACTGGTCACACTGATATCTGAGTTTTCTGAGATGCTTGCCATTCCCTTCAGTTATCCAGTGCATGGCCATGTCATAGAGCTGGGAGGTGGTACATATCTTGGACACAAAACCATGAGCCTATTCTGGAGAGTGGCCAGAATTCAGGAAGAAAACAGGAACTTAGCAAGATAGTAGGTGTTGCCCATAGATAAGGCAAGCCCCAGTCCATTCATAAATTGGAAAGGATGAATGCTGGAAAGTTTTCTACTAGACAGGATGCATCCATTGATTCATTCTCTTTTCCAATGTCTACAACCAGGGATACCGTGGGATACACAGACATAGAAACACTCGCCTTGTCCAACGACTTACTAGAAACAGTCCACTCCAAACCAAACAAACTGCCTTTCCTACCTATTCTCAGAACATGAGACAAAACCATAAACTCACACCCACACCCACTAAGGCACCTCCTTCCCCCAAGTAGGTCTGTGACTATCCGGAGTGTCTTCTGACTGGTGGGCCATACAATGTTCCCCTAAATGGCCCGTCCTCTCTCAGATCTGGCCTCCTTGGCCTACTCAATGAAGTTGTCAGGAGCCACCCGTGAGCCACTCACTACCTGCTTTCTCGGAAAAGTGCCCTCTTCAGAGTTTTCCTGGCATTTGGTCATCCTCACATCAGTAGGTACCAAGAAAGACTGACTCTGTCCTTGGTAAATGCAAACAAGTGAGCCCACTGGGACTGGGACTGAAACTGGCTCTGGGTGCCTGGCTTCCTTGTTGCCAAGTTCAGAGAGTTCCATCACAAAAGAAGTGAGGTGAGGTCACTTCCTTCAGGAACTGAATGAGGTCACTGCCTTAGCAACCAAGTTGTCCTAACAGTTGCTTCCAAGGGTCCTATGAGATGGAGGCTGCCCCTGCTTCCTGTGACACTTTCACAAGTTAGAATGGTATATCCTCCATAGGCACCCAGGAACAGCTTTCCACACAGGCCTGGTTTGGTCCATCTTGTCTACATTAAGAAGAGTGCGGCTCATTCAGACACAACCCTTCATCCTGACCAGGTTGTTTGCCATGGAAGATGACTTTTGCTCTCTCATGTCCTTCAGAGCTGCCTACATCTTCTCCAGGCATCATTTCTGCATGGACCTTTGAGTTCTCAGCACGTGGAAGATCCCCTACATTCCTCTATTGTAAGACCAACTCTGTCCCTGCTCTTCTGTAAAGTTGGATTGAGGGAACAGTGTATGGTTAGGGGTAAGAACATGTTGGATTTGGGTTAGGAATCATTCTACTGGATGAAGAATGGTATTGGGAACCTGCGATATTTATAATAATATATAGGTGAAGTATATGTATGAAAACAGAAATCTAAGTAAGCTTTGAAGCCCAGAAGGGCATTGGGCCCTTGACTGGGATACTTAGCTTGGAATTACATTCTGCACAGCTGTCTCAGATAAATTGATATACAATGGCATAAGACCTTGTACCTTGGATGATTGAATGTGGAAGAGAACATCCAGTCAAAAAGGGATAGTAGGTAGGATTAGGAAGAGAGTCAGTAGGTTTAGGAAGAAGAGTGAGTATAACATTTGGACCAAAAGTTCTTTAGCAGTAGGGTGTCAGTTAGAGAGTAGATGTAAATGTCAGCACATGTGAAGAGTCAGTCACAATAATGAATATGGGAAATTATGTAGGAAAGCAGATATCAATAGAGACATTGGGAAATCAGTCAAAGTATAAAGTGAGTGATAGGATTAGATATTTTCAACAGGGTTGAGTTTGAATATGTAATCTTAGGACGAAGCAACTGTGTAGTCACCGATAGGATTGACATTTGAGAGCATCAGGCATCTGGACAAGGATGTTTTTAGTAATACATGCTCACTTTCCATTTAGACTTTGGTACAATCATAAGTGTGAACTTTGCATTATGTGTCCAGAATATCACTGTGATAAAATGTATATGTAGATCAGGTGACATGAGTATTTCTTCCACCGTTTCTGGGAGCAATATCTTGAAGACGTATTGATTAGTATTTGGGGGCACCAATAGGTGTACCCTGTGTCTATGAATATAGAGATAATGCATGAATAGACCATACTGTGAATAAATAATAGAACTGGTTCCGATTTACATAATGGATTGAACTGATACCTGAAAATATATAGGAAATCTAATATTGATACACAATCATTCATTCCAACCAGTTATATATCTAATGATTATATTAGGGTTATGGTTTACCATGAAGGCTGTGTGAGATTTGCTTGAAAAGTGATTATGGAAATCAAAAATAATGTGTTTGGAAAGAAGTCTCATGAAAAGACCAGTCCAGAAATATACAGGAGTACATGTGTTCTGAAGCAGGAAGTGATTGAAAGTGAACCAAATGCCTGGAAATTTGTGAAAATTGTGGATGAAATATATATCTTATGATGTGCATCAACTGAAGAAATAGTGATGTACCAGTGTCGAAAAAAAAGAAACGTCAAAATACACATCATGTATCATAGGAATCTGCTTGCATTGATGCGAAACTCGGTCAGTTACAGTAGAAATATTAGGATTTCTAAGCACCATTCACTAGGAAACAAATGTGTATTTCAGGTGGATGAATATTTCTGAGAATAATCTTTTGAAAAGATGATTATAAATCCACCTACATGAACATGAATGAATTTAGGGAGTGTATAATAAGACACATATGTTTCATACTTTGAAAAATCTGGAGAGAGAGTGTGTGTGTGTGTGTGTGTGTGTGTGTGTATATGTATATATATATATATATATATATATATATATATATATATATATATATACATTCAAACATACAAACACACAGAGACTTTAAAAAGTAGAAATATATATGCCAATCAAAATTCATCATGAAATATACATCATCCACAGATCCAAAAATATTTAATTTACTGAACATGGATTTATGTATCATGTTGTTCAAGTAGAAAGCTCACCCATAGGTTGAATTTTCAGTTCCAACAGCATTTAGGAGGAGTGATCTCTTCTCACAATTTGTATCTGCCATGTCAGCCACCTCACAAGAATGTACATGGGATACCAGGTAGGATTCTATATGTGCACGTAAATATACGTGTGCTGAACAGTCTACAGAGAAAGGGAGACAGGAATTCACATATTGGTTAACTTTACAAACAAATGGAGAACTACTTCTCTTAAATTGGACTAGATTTATAACACCTAGCCTTTATAATGCCAAAGGAAAGTCCAATTAGACACCATGCCTCCTCTGAACTGCATGTATTGCTATTCTGTTTGGGTTATTTTCCTCCATCATATCAGGATTGGTAATCAGAGTCCAGGAGGGTATGGGTTAGGGTCAGGGATTCAGTATTTTGAATGGAAAATAGGAAAATGAATCCAATGTGTATGCAATTCTGTGCTACCCAAAAATCTTCCCACTCTCATCAAGAACAATGCCTTGACATTACCTTTGCCCCGAGTAAGACACAATTTGAAGAAAAGAGTTAGAAAATCTGTGAATACATATATACAATGGAAAATGCTCAGGAGTTCACAACCTTGGAGGTGGTAGAGGAGTTTCCATAAGTAAGGGACAGGGTAAACACTCCACAAACATGGAGCTCTGCTGGCCTAAAGACTTCTTGGGAAACTGCCTCTGAGGTTGGACCCTTGAAATATATGTTGTTGTCAGGAGCTTTATCTTCCTTTGTAGTGAGACCATCAAAGCTTGGTCTGCATCTATGTAGCCTGGAGGACATGGTTTCTGATTTTCCAGTGAACATGAGGCAGCAGTGCTGAATTCTCTCTTTGTAGGTCAACTGTGGCCACTGGGGTCTAAGTGTTTCCCCGTGTGGACTGTGAGGCCATTTGGTCATCCTCCACTTTTCCTGGTGTTTCTTGCTGCTTCACTGGGAGTTTCCTATTTGCTTCATGAAATACAAGGAGTTCAACTGGGACACAGTTCTGGAGGGAGTACTGTCACGTGTGCTGACTCAGGGTCCGAGGACAATGCACCAACCAGGCTTCTATCCCACAGAGCTTGCCCCCTTGACCATAGCAACCTGTTTCTGAACATTGCCCGGAAACCTCTCCATATAACAAGATGCCTTTACATATAAGGGTCTGCTGGCTTCACCGTGTCAGTCACAAGCCATGTGGAAGCCAATGGCAGATCCACATGGCCCCACCACAGATGTTTTATCACACACCTGCACACCACTGCTCTAGGCCCACTAATCCGCAGGCTCCAACTTACTGGCATCTCTGTTCTACACCATTTTCATGAAACCCAGTCAATCAAGGCACTGTCTGGTACACTCATGATCAGCAACAGGACATCCAAAGGTTCTCCAGTGCCACACCTGGTCATGGGAATTTCAAAAATTTCATGGTATTTATCAAGCCATTTTTCAAGGATGAACTTGGAGGCACTGTGGGTTTCTATTCATTCAGGAACCACTAAATGGTGAGGAATCTCATTTCAATGAAAGCTCTGGAGAAACACTCAGAGGCAAGGCTTCCCAAGAGTGGCCAAAAGGTCACATCAAGCCAGGCCCATTGAGGTCTACAATGTGAGGTCCATGTGTGTTTTGACTCTCAATTATGGCTGCCAGGTCTTTAAGAATAAAATCATGTGATATCCTGGCTGAGATTCCCAGTGCTCTGTGGAAAGCCACCCTGGGCCTAGATCTCAGTTTCCAAGGGCAACTCTCATGCGTGGCCTCCTAAAATCCCAACACAATTCATGGCAATTCTTCTCTGAGTTCAGTTCCAGAACTCAGTCTCTGAGGGGAATCACGCCAGAGTTCAAGACCAGGTGGACCAAGTCATCCCTGCCAACCGCCACAGAAATGACCACAATTCAAACCAAAACACTGCCACATGGCCCTCATCTTCTTCCATATAGGCACTCATCATAACCTCTTGCTGGAGGTTTCCATGAGGGGGCAGCCCAAGACAGCGTCTAGAATAAGCTCCCTTGCCCCTCATTTGCCTAATGTCTGGGTGGCCTGGACACTCTTCCTGTGACCCAGGATTGATCAAATAGGCCTGCCATTAATACTGCTCTGCTTCTCCAATTTGAGGCCTACTGACTTTCGGGTATAGATTCTTTGTGTGAATTGGAGACATGAGAAAACCCAAGAACCTATGGGCTAGCCTCTGCAGGGCTTTGAAGAACTCATTTGACCCAAAGGATCCCTATTCTCACTTGATGGAGGTCAGGAACTTTCCAGAGGAAAGCGAGAGACTTCATCCACAATGACTGCTCTTTTTGCCATTTTGGCTTTGGATGCACACATGGGATCTTTCTTTAATCCATCAGGTGCTGAGACTCTAAGCCACAGCCTCACACAGGGCCAAGAGGCTGATTCACACACATCCCTTTGCACAGGAATTAAGCCAAAAGCCACAGGTGATGCCCCTTCATTTCCATTTGAAAACTGTTTACTTCAGGCTTCACAAAGGGGTGGCCTGAGGCAAAGACCTTCCTGACACTCAGGGCAACAGAACAATAGGTAAGCAAAAGGCCCAAAGCAGGGTTTCTCCACTGACACTTTACTGGTCACACTGATATCTGAGTTTTCTGAGATGCTTGCCATTCCCTTCAGTTATCCAGTGCATGGCCATGTCATAGAGCTGGGAGGTGGTACATATCTTGGACACAAAACCATGAGCCTATTCTGGAGAGTGGCCAGAATTCAGGAAGAAAACAGGAACTTAGCAAGATAGTAGGTGTTGCCCATAGATAAGGCAAGCCCCAGTCCATTCATAAATTGGAAAGGATGAATGCTGGAAAGTTTTCTACTAGACAGGATGCATCCATTGATTCATTCTCTTTTCCAATGTCTACAACCAGGGATACCGTGGGATACACAGACATAGAAACACTCGCCTTGTCCAACGACTTACTAGAAACAGTCCACTCCAAACCAAACAAACTGCCTTTCCTACCTATTCTCAGAACATGAGACAAAACCATAAACTCACACCCACACCCACTAAGGCACCTCCTTCCCCCAAGTAGGTCTGTGACTATCCGGAGTGTCTTCTGACTGGTGGGCCATACAATGTTCCCCTAAATGGCCCGTCCTCTCTCAGATCTGGCCTCCTTGGCCTACTCAATGAAGTTGTCAGGAGCCACCCGTGAGCCACTCACTACCTGCTTTCTCGGAAAAGTGCCCTCTTCAGAGTTTTCCTGGCATTTGGTCATCCTCACATCAGTAGGTACCAAGAAAGACTGACTCTGTCCTTGGTAAATGCAAACAAGTGAGCCCACTGGGACTGGGACTGAAACTGGCTCTGGGTGCCTGGCTTCCTTGTTGCCAAGTTCAGAGAGTTCCATCACAAAAGAAGTGAGGTGAGGTCACTTCCTTCAGGAACTGAATGAGGTCACTGCCTTAGCAACCAAGTTGTCCTAACAGTTGCTTCCAAGGGTCCTATGAGATGGAGGCTGCCCCTGCTTCCTGTGACACTTTCACAAGTTAGAATGGTATATCCTCCATAGGCACCCAGGAACAGCTTTCCACACAGGCCTGGTTTGGTCCATCTTGTCTACATTAAGAAGAGTGCGGCTCATTCAGACACAACCCTTCATCCTGACCAGGTTGTTTGCCATGGAAGATGACTTTTGCTCTCTCATGTCCTTCAGAGCTGCCTACATCTTCTCCAGGCATCATTTCTGCATGGACCTTTGAGTTCTCAGCACGTGGAAGATCCCCTACATTCCTCTATTGTAAGACCAACTCTGTCCCTGCTCTTCTGTAAAGTTGGATTGAGGGAACAGTGTATGGTTAGGGGTAAGAACATGTTGGATTTGGGTTAGGAATCATTCTACTGGATGAAGAATGGTATTGGGAACCTGCGATATTTATAATAATATATAGGTGAAGTATATGTATGAAAACAGAAATCTAAGTAAGCTTTGAAGCCCAGAAGGGCATTGGGCCCTTGACTGGGATACTTAGCTTGGAATTACATTCTGCACAGCTGTCTCAGATAAATTGATATACAATGGCATAAGACCTTGTACCTTGGATGATTGAATGTGGAAGAGAACATCCAGTCAAAAAGGGATAGTAGGTAGGATTAGGAAGAGAGTCAGTAGGTTTAGGAAGAAGAGTGAGTATAACATTTGGACCAAAAGTTCTTTAGCAGTAGGGTGTCAGTTAGAGAGTAGATGTAAATGTCAGCACATGTGAAGAGTCAGTCACAATAATGAATATGGGAAATTATGTAGGAAAGCAGATATCAATAGAGACATTGGGAAATCAGTCAAAGTATAAAGTGAGTGATAGGATTAGATATTTTCAACAGGGTTGAGTTTGAATATGTAATCTTAGGACGAAGCAACTGTGTAGTCACCGATAGGATTGACATTTGAGAGCATCAGGCATCTGGACAAGGATGTTTTTAGTAATACATGCTCACTTTCCATTTAGACTTTGGTACAATCATAAGTGTGAACTTTGCATTATGTGTCCAGAATATCACTGTGATAAAATGTATATGTAGATCAGGTGACATGAGTATTTCTTCCACCGTTTCTGGGAGCAATATCTTGAAGACGTATTGATTAGTATTTGGGGGCACCAATAGGTGTACCCTGTGTCTATGAATATAGAGATAATGCATGAATAGACCATACTGTGAATAAATAATAGAACTGGTTCCGATTTACATAATGGATTGAACTGATACCTGAAAATATATAGGAAATCTAATATTGATACACAATCATTCATTCCAACCAGTTATATATCTAATGATTATATTAGGGTTATGGTTTACCATGAAGGCTGTGTGAGATTTGCTTGAAAAGTGATTATGGAAATCAAAAATAATGTGTTTGGAAAGAAGTCTCATGAAAAGACCAGTCCAGAAATATACAGGAGTACATGTGTTCTGAAGCAGGAAGTGATTGAAAGTGAACCAAATGCCTGGAAATTTGTGAAAATTGTGGATGAAATATATATCTTATGATGTGCATCAACTGAAGAAATAGTGATGTACCAGTGTCGAAAAAAAAGAAACGTCAAAATACACATCATGTATCATAGGAATCTGCTTGCATTGATGCGAAACTCGGTCAGTTACAGTAGAAATATTAGGATTTCTAAGCACCATTCACTAGGAAACAAATGTGTATTTCAGGTGGATGAATATTTCTGAGAATAATCTTTTGAAAAGATGATTATAAATCCACCTACATGAACATGAATGAATTTAGGGAGTGTATAATAAGACACATATATTTCATACTTTGAAAAATCTGGAGAGAGAGTGTGTGTGTGTGTGTGTGTGTGTGTGTATGTATATATATATATATATATATATATATATATATATATATATATATATATATATATATATTCAAACATACAAACACACAGAGACTTTAAAAAGTAGAAATATATATGCCAATCAAAATTCATCATGAAATATACATCATCCACAGATCCAAAAATATTTAATTTACTGAACATGGATTTATGTATCATGTTGTTCAAGTAGAAAGCTCACCCATAGGTTGAATTTTCAGTTCCAACAGCATTTAGGAGGAGTGATCTCTTCTCACAATTTGTATCTGCCATGTCAGCCACCTCACAAGAATGTACATGGGATACCAGGTAGGATTCTATATGTGCACGTAAATATACGTGTGCTGAACAGTCTACAGAGAAAGGGAGACAGGAATTCACATATTGGTTAACTTTACAAACAAATGGAGAACTACTTCTCTTAAATTGGACTAGATTTATAACACCTAGCCTTTATAATGCCAAAGGAAAGTCCAATTAGACACCATGCCTCCTCTGAACTGCATGTATTGCTATTCTGTTTGGGTTATTTTCCTCCATCATATCAGGATTGGTAATCAGAGTCCAGGAGGGTATGGGTTAGGGTCAGGGATTCAGTATTTTGAATGGAAAATAGGAAAATGAATCCAATGTGTATGCAATTCTGTGCTACCCAAAAATCTTCCCACTCTCATCAAGAACAATGCCTTGACATTACCTTTGCCCCGAGTAAGACACAATTTGAAGAAAAGAGTTAGAAAATCTGTGAATACATATATACAATGGAAAATGCTCAGGAGTTCACAACCTTGGAGGTGGTAGAGGAGTTTCCATAAGTAAGGGACAGGGTAAACACTCCACAAACATGGAGCTCTGCTGGCCTAAAGACTTCTTGGGAAACTGCCTCTGAGGTTGGACCCTTGAAATATATGTTGTTGTCAGGAGCTTTATCTTCCTTTGTAGTGAGACCATCAAAGCTTGGTCTGCATCTATGTAGCCTGGAGGACATGGTTTCTGATTTTCCAGTGAACATGAGGCAGCAGTGCTGAATTCTCTCTTTGTAGGTCAACTGTGGCCACTGGGGTCTAAGTGTTTCCCCGTGTGGACTGTGAGGCCATTTGGTCATCCTCCACTTTTCCTGGTGTTTCTTGCTGCTTCACTGGGAGTTTCCTATTTGCTTCATGAAATACAAGGAGTTCAACTGGGACACAGTTCTGGAGGGAGTACTGTCACGTGTGCTGACTCAGGGTCCGAGGACAATGCACCAACCAGGCTTCTATCCCACAGAGCTTGCCCCCTTGACCATAGCAACCTGTTTCTGAACATTGCCCGGAAACCTCTCCATATAACAAGATGCCTTTACATATAAGGGTCTGCTGGCTTCACCGTGTCAGTCACAAGCCATGTGGAAGCCAATGGCAGATCCACATGGCCCCACCACAGATGTTTTATCACACACCTGCACACCACTGCTCTAGGCCCACTAATCCGCAGGCTCCAACTTACTGGCATCTCTGTTCTACACCATTTTCATGAAACCCAGTCAATCAAGGCACTGTCTGGTACACTCATGATCAGCAACAGGACATCCAAAGGTTCTCCAGTGCCACACCTGGTCATGGGAATTTCAAAAATTTCATGGTATTTATCAAGCCATTTTTCAAGGATGAACTTGGAGGCACTGTGGGTTTCTATTCATTCAGGAACCACTAAATGGTGAGGAATCTCATTTCAATGAAAGCTCTGGAGAAACACTCAGAGGCAAGGCTTCCCAAGAGTGGCCAAAAGGTCACATCAAGCCAGGCCCATTGAGGTCTACAATGTGAGGTCCATGTGTGTTTTGACTCTCAATTATGGCTGCCAGGTCTTTAAGAATAAAATCATGTGATATCCTGGCTGAGATTCCCAGTGCTCTGTGGAAAGCCACCCTGGGCCTAGATCTCAGTTTCCAAGGGCAACTCTCATGCGTGGCCTCCTAAAATCCCAACACAATTCATGGCAATTCTTCTCTGAGTTCAGTTCCAGAACTCAGTCTCTGAGGGGAATCACGCCAGAGTTCAAGACCAGGTGGACCAAGTCATCCCTGCCAACCGCCACAGAAATGACCACAATTCAAACCAAAACACTGCCACATGGCCCTCATCTTCTTCCATATAGGCACTCATCATAACCTCTTGCTGGAGGTTTCCATGAGGGGGCAGCCCAAGACAGCGTCTAGAATAAGCTCCCTTGCCCCTCATTTGCCTAATGTCTGGGTGGCCTGGACACTCTTCCTGTGACCCAGGATTGATCAAATAGGCCTGCCATTAATACTGCTCTGCTTCTCCAATTTGAGGCCTACTGACTTTCGGGTATAGATTCTTTGTGTGAATTGGAGACATGAGAAAACCCAAGAACCTATGGGCTAGCCTCTGCAGGGCTTTGAAGAACTCATTTGACCCAAAGGATCCCTATTCTCACTTGATGGAGGTCAGGAACTTTCCAGAGGAAAGCGAGAGACTTCATCCACAATGACTGCTCTTTTTGCCATTTTGGCTTTGGATGCACACATGGGATCTTTCTTTAATCCATCAGGTGCTGAGACTCTAAGCCACAGCCTCACACAGGGCCAAGAGGCTGATTCACACACATCCCTTTGCACAGGAATTAAGCCAAAAGCCACAGGTGATGCCCCTTCATTTCCATTTGAAAACTGTTTACTTCAGGCTTCACAAAGGGGTGGCCTGAGGCAAAGACCTTCCTGACACTCAGGGCAACAGAACAATAGGTAAGCAAAAGGCCCAAAGCAGGGTTTCTCCACTGACACTTTACTGGTCACACTGATATCTGAGTTTTCTGAGATGCTTGCCATTCCCTTCAGTTATCCAGTGCATGGCCATGTCATAGAGCTGGGAGGTGGTACATATCTTGGACACAAAACCATGAGCCTATTCTGGAGAGTGGCCAGAATTCAGGAAGAAAACAGGAACTTAGCAAGATAGTAGGTGTTGCCCATAGATAAGGCAAGCCCCAGTCCATTCATAAATTGGAAAGGATGAATGCTGGAAAGTTTTCTACTAGACAGGATGCATCCATTGATTCATTCTCTTTTCCAATGTCTACAACCAGGGATACCGTGGGATACACAGACATAGAAACACTCGCCTTGTCCAACGACTTACTAGAAACAGTCCACTCCAAACCAAACAAACTGCCTTTCCTACCTATTCTCAGAACATGAGACAAAACCATAAACTCACACCCACACCCACTAAGGCACCTCCTTCCCCCAAGTAGGTCTGTGACTATCCGGAGTGTCTTCTGACTGGTGGGCCATACAATGTTCCCCTAAATGGCCCGTCCTCTCTCAGATCTGGCCTCCTTGGCCTACTCAATGAAGTTGTCAGGAGCCACCCGTGAGCCACTCACTACCTGCTTTCTCGGAAAAGTGCCCTCTTCAGAGTTTTCCTGGCATTTGGTCATCCTCACATCAGTAGGTACCAAGAAAGACTGACTCTGTCCTTGGTAAATGCAAACAAGTGAGCCCACTGGGACTGGGACTGAAACTGGCTCTGGGTGCCTGGCTTCCTTGTTGCCAAGTTCAGAGAGTTCCATCACAAAAGAAGTGAGGTGAGGTCACTTCCTTCAGGAACTGAATGAGGTCACTGCCTTAGCAACCAAGTTGTCCTAACAGTTGCTTCCAAGGGTCCTATGAGATGGAGGCTGCCCCTGCTTCCTGTGACACTTTCACAAGTTAGAATGGTATATCCTCCATAGGCACCCAGGAACAGCTTTCCACACAGGCCTGGTTTGGTCCATCTTGTCTACATTAAGAAGAGTGCGGCTCATTCAGACACAACCCTTCATCCTGACCAGGTTGTTTGCCATGGAAGATGACTTTTGCTCTCTCATGTCCTTCAGAGCTGCCTACATCTTCTCCAGGCATCATTTCTGCATGGACCTTTGAGTTCTCAGCACGTGGAAGATCCCCTACATTCCTCTATTGTAAGACCAACTCTGTCCCTGCTCTTCTGTAAAGTTGGATTGAGGGAACAGTGTATGGTTAGGGGTAAGAACATGTTGGATTTGGGTTAGGAATCATTCTACTGGATGAAGAATGGTATTGGGAACCTGCGATATTTATAATAATATATAGGTGAAGTATATGTATGAAAACAGAAATCTAAGTAAGCTTTGAAGCCCAGAAGGGCATTGGGCCCTTGACTGGGATACTTAGCTTGGAATTACATTCTGCACAGCTGTCTCAGATAAATTGATATACAATGGCATAAGACCTTGTACCTTGGATGATTGAATGTGGAAGAGAACATCCAGTCAAAAAGGGATAGTAGGTAGGATTAGGAAGAGAGTCAGTAGGTTTAGGAAGAAGAGTGAGTATAACATTTGGACCAAAAGTTCTTTAGCAGTAGGGTGTCAGTTAGAGAGTAGATGTAAATGTCAGCACATGTGAAGAGTCAGTCACAATAATGAATATGGGAAATTATGTAGGAAAGCAGATATCAATAGAGACATTGGGAAATCAGTCAAAGTATAAAGTGAGTGATAGGATTAGATATTTTCAACAGGGTTGAGTTTGAATATGTAATCTTAGGACGAAGCAACTGTGTAGTCACCGATAGGATTGACATTTGAGAGCATCAGGCATCTGGACAAGGATGTTTTTAGTAATACATGCTCACTTTCCATTTAGACTTTGGTACAATCATAAGTGTGAACTTTGCATTATGTGTCCAGAATATCACTGTGATAAAATGTATATGTAGATCAGGTGACATGAGTATTTCTTCCACCGTTTCTGGGAGCAATATCTTGAAGACGTATTGATTAGTATTTGGGGGCACCAATAGGTGTACCCTGTGTCTATGAATATAGAGATAATGCATGAATAGACCATACTGTGAATAAATAATAGAACTGGTTCCGATTTACATAATGGATTGAACTGATACCTGAAAATATATAGGAAATCTAATATTGATACACAATCATTCATTCCAACCAGTTATATATCTAATGATTATATTAGGGTTATGGTTTACCATGAAGGCTGTGTGAGATTTGCTTGAAAAGTGATTATGGAAATCAAAAATAATGTGTTTGGAAAGAAGTCTCATGAAAAGACCAGTCCAGAAATATACAGGAGTACATGTGTTCTGAAGCAGGAAGTGATTGAAAGTGAACCAAATGCCTGGAAATTTGTGAAAATTGTGGATGAAATATATATCTTATGATGTGCATCAACTGAAGAAATAGTGATGTACCAGTGTCGAAAAAAAAGAAACGTCAAAATACACATCATGTATCATAGGAATCTGCTTGCATTGATGCGAAACTCGGTCAGTTACAGTAGAAATATTAGGATTTCTAAGCACCATTCACTAGGAAACAAATGTGTATTTCAGGTGGATGAATATTTCTGAGAATAATCTTTTGAAAAGATGATTATAAATCCACCTACATGAACATGAATGAATTTAGGGAGTGTATAATAAGACACATATATTTCATACTTTGAAAAATCTGGAGAGAGTGTGTGTGTGTGTGTGTGTGTGTGTGTGTGTATATGTATATATATATATATATATATATATATATATATATATATATATATATATATACATTCAAACATACAAACACACAGAGACTTTAAAAAGTAGAAATATATATGCCAATCAAAATTCATCATGAAATATACATCATCCACAGATCCAAAAATATTTAATTTACTGAACATGGATTTATGTATCATGTTGTTCAAGTAGAAAGCTCACCCATAGGTTGAATTTTCAGTTCCAACAGCATTTAGGAGGAGTGATCTCTTCTCACAATTTGTATCTGCCATGTCAGCCACCTCACAAGAATGTACATGGGATACCAGGTAGGATTCTATATGTGCACGTAAATATACGTGTGCTGAACAGTCTACAGAGAAAGGGAGACAGGAATTCACATATTGGTTAACTTTACAAACAAATGGAGAACTACTTCTCTTAAATTGGACTAGATTTATAACACCTAGCCTTTATAATGCCAAAGGAAAGTCCAATTAGACACCATGCCTCCTCTGAACTGCATGTATTGCTATTCTGTTTGGGTTATTTTCCTCCATCATATCAGGATTGGTAATCAGAGTCCAGGAGGGTATGGGTTAGTGTCAGGGATTCAGTATTTTGAATGGAAAATAGGAAAATGAATCCAATGTGTATGCAATTCTGTGCTACCCAAAAATCTTCCCACTCTCATCAAGAACAATGCCTTGACATTACCTTTGCCCCGAGTAAGACACAATTTGAAGAAAAGAGTTAGAAAATCTGTGAATACATATATACAATGGAAAATGCTCAGGAGTTCACAACCTTGGAGGTGGTAGAGGAGTTTCCATAAGTAAGGGACAGGGTAAACACTCCACAAACATGGAGCTCTGCTGGCCTAAAGACTTCTTGGGAAACTGCCTCTGAGGTTGGACCCTTGAAATATATGTTGTTGTCAGGAGCTTTATCTTCCTTTGTAGTGAGACCATCAAAGCTTGGTCTGCATCTATGTAGCCTGGAGGACATGGTTTCTGATTTTCCAGTGAACATGAGGCAGCAGTGCTGAATTCTCTCTTTGTAGGTCAACTGTGGCCACTGGGGTCTAAGTGTTTCCCCGTGTGGACTGTGAGGCCATTTGGTCATCCTCCACTTTTCCTGGTGTTTCTTGCTGCTTCACTGGGAGTTTCCTATTTGCTTCATGAAATACAAGGAGTTCAACTGGGACACAGTTCTGGAGGGAGTACTGTCACGTGTGCTGACTCAGGGTCCGAGGACAATGCACCAACCAGGCTTCTATCCCACAGAGCTTGCCCCCTTGACCATAGCAACCTGTTTCTGAACATTGCCCGGAAACCTCTCCATATAACAAGATGCCTTTACATATAAGGGTCTGCTGGCTTCACCGTGTCAGTCACAAGCCATGTGGAAGCCAATGGCAGATCCACATGGCCCCACCACAGATGTTTTATCACACACCTGCACACCACTGCTCTAGGCCCACTAATCCGCAGGCTCCAACTTACTGGCATCTCTGTTCTACACCATTTTCATGAAACCCAGTCAATCAAGGCACTGTCTGGTACACTCATGATCAGCAACAGGACATCCAAAGGTTCTCCAGTGCCACACCTGGTCATGGGAATTTCAAAAATTTCATGGTATTTATCAAGCCATTTTTCAAGGATGAACTTGGAGGCACTGTGGGTTTCTATTCATTCAGGAACCACTAAATGGTGAGGAATCTCATTTCAATGAAAGCTCTGGAGAAACACTCAGAGGCAAGGCTTCCCAAGAGTGGCCAAAAGGTCACATCAAGCCAGGCCCATTGAGGTCTACAATGTGAGGTCCATGTGTGTTTTGACTCTCAATTATGGCTGCCAGGTCTTTAAGAATAAAATCATGTGATATCCTGGCTGAGATTCCCAGTGCTCTGTGGAAAGCCACCCTGGGCCTAGATCTCAGTTTCCAAGGGCAACTCTCATGCGTGGCCTCCTAAAATCCCAACACAATTCATGGCAATTCTTCTCTGAGTTCAGTTCCAGAACTCAGTCTCTGAGGGGAATCACGCCAGAGTTCAAGACCAGGTGGACCAAGTCATCCCTGCCAACCGCCACAGAAATGACCACAATTCAAACCAAAACACTGCCACATGGCCCTCATCTTCTTCCATATAGGCACTCATCATAACCTCTTGCTGGAGGTTTCCATGAGGGGGCAGCCCAAGACAGCGTCTAGAATAAGCTCCCTTGCCCCTCATTTGCCTAATGTCTGGGTGGCCTGGACACTCTTCCTGTGACCCAGGATTGATCAAATAGGCCTGCCATTAATACTGCTCTGCTTCTCCAATTTGAGGCCTACTGACTTTCGGGTATAGATTCTTTGTGTGAATTGGAGACATGAGAAAACCCAAGAACCTATGGGCTAGCCTCTGCAGGGCTTTGAAGAACTCATTTGACCCAAAGGATCCCTATTCTCACTTGATGGAGGTCAGGAACTTTCCAGAGGAAAGCGAGAGACTTCATCCACAATGACTGCTCTTTTTGCCATTTTGGCTTTGGATGCACACATGGGATCTTTCTTTAATCCATCAGGTGCTGAGACTCTAAGCCACAGCCCCACACAGGGCCAAGAGGCTGATTCACACACATCCCTTTGCACAGGAATTAAGCCAAAAGCCACAGGTGATGCCCCTTCATTTCCATTTGAAAACTGTTTACTTCAGGCTTCACAAAGGGGTGGCCTGAGGCAAAGACCTTCCTGACACTCAGGGCAACAGAACAATAGGTAAGCAAAAGGCCCAAAGCAGGGTTTCTCCACTGACACTTTACTGGTCACACTGATATCTGAGTTTTCTGAGATGCTTGCCATTCCCTTCAGTTATCCAGTGCATGGCCATGTCATAGAGCTGGGAGGTGGTACATATCTTGGACACAAAACCATGAGCCTATTCTGGAGAGTGGCCAGAATTCAGGAAGAAAACAGGAACTTAGCAAGATAGTAGGTGTTGCCCATAGATAAGGCAAGCCCCAGTCCATTCATAAATTGGAAAGGATGAATGCTGGAAAGTTTTCTACTAGACAGGATGCATCCATTGATTCATTCTCTTTTCCAATGTCTACAACCAGGGATACCGTGGGATACACAGACATAGAAACACTCGCCTTGTCCAACGACTTACTAGAAACAGTCCACTCCAAACCAAACAAACTGCCTTTCCTACCTATTCTCAGAACATGAGACAAAACCATAAACTCACACCCACACCCACTAAGGCACCTCCTTCCCCCAAGTAGGTCTGTGACTATCCGGAGTGTCTTCTGACTGGTGGGCCATACAATGTTCCCCTAAATGGCCCGTCCTCTCTCAGATCTGGCCTCCTTGGCCTACTCAATGAAGTTGTCAGGAGCCACCCGTGAGCCACTCACTACCTGCTTTCTCGGAAAAGTGCCCTCTTCAGAGTTTTCCTGGCATTTGGTCATCCTCACATCAGTAGGTACCAAGAAAGACTGACTCTGTCCTTGGTAAATGCAAACAAGTGAGCCCACTGGGACTGGGACTGAAACTGGCTCTGGGTGCCTGGCTTCCTTGTTGCCAAGTTCAGAGAGTTCCATCACAAAAGAAGTGAGGTGAGGTCACTTCCTTCAGGAACTGAATGAGGTCACTGCCTTAGCAACCAAGTTGTCCTAACAGTTGCTTCCAAGGGTCCTATGAGATGGAGGCTGCCCCTGCTTCCTGTGACACTTTCACAAGTTAGAATGGTATATCCTCCATAGGCACCCAGGAACAGCTTTCCACACAGGCCTGGTTTGGTCCATCTTGTCTACATTAAGAAGAGTGCGGCTCATTCAGACACAACCCTTCATCCTGACCAGGTTGTTTGCCATGGAAGATGACTTTTGCTCTCTCATGTCCTTCAGAGCTGCCTACATCTTCTCCAGGCATCATTTCTGCATGGACCTTTGAGTTCTCAGCACGTGGAAGATCCCCTACATTCCTCTATTGTAAGACCAACTCTGTCCCTGCTCTTCTGTAAAGTTGGATTGAGGGAACAGTGTATGGTTAGGGGTAAGAACATGTTGGATTTGGGTTAGGAATCATTCTACTGGATGAAGAATGGTATTGGGAACCTGCGATATTTATAATAATATATAGGTGAAGTATATGTATGAAAACAGAAATCTAAGTAAGCTTTGAAGCCCAGAAGGGCATTGGGCCCTTGACTGGGATACTTAGCTTGGAATTACATTCTGCACAGCTGTCTCAGATAAATTGATATACAATGGCATAAGACCTTGTACCTTGGATGATTGAATGTGGAAGAGAACATCCAGTCAAAAAGGGATAGTAGGTAGGATTAGGAAGAGAGTCAGTAGGTTTAGGAAGAAGAGTGAGTATAACATTTGGACCAAAAGTTCTTTAGCAGTAGGGTGTCAGTTAGAGAGTAGATGTAAATGTCAGCACATGTGAAGAGTCAGTCACAATAATGAATATGGGAAATTATGTAGGAAAGCAGATATCAATAGAGACATTGGGAAATCAGTCAAAGTATAAAGTGAGTGATAGGATTAGATATTTTCAACAGGGTTGAGTTTGAATATGTAATCTTAGGACGAAGCAACTGTGTAGTCACCGATAGGATTGACATTTGAGAGCATCAGGCATCTGGACAAGGATGTTTTTAGTAATACATGCTCACTTTCCATTTAGACTTTGGTACAATCATAAGTGTGAACTTTGCATTATGTGTCCAGAATATCACTGTGATAAAATGTATATGTAGATCAGGTGACATGAGTATTTCTTCCACCGTTTCTGGGAGCAATATCTTGAAGACGTATTGATTAGTATTTGGGGGCACCAATAGGTGTACCCTGTGTCTATGAATATAGAGATAATGCATGAATAGACCATACTGTGAATAAATAATAGAACTGGTTCCGATTTACATAATGGATTGAACTGATACCTGAAAATATATAGGAAATCTAATATTGATACACAATCATTCATTCCAACCAGTTATATATCTAATGATTATATTAGGGTTATGGTTTACCATGAAGGCTGTGTGAGATTTGCTTGAAAAGTGATTATGGAAATCAAAAATAATGTGTTTGGAAAGAAGTCTCATGAAAAGACCAGTCCAGAAATATACAGGAGTACATGTGTTCTGAAGCAGGAAGTGATTGAAAGTGAACCAAATGCCTGGAAATTTGTGAAAATTGTGGATGAAATATATATCTTATGATGTGCATCAACTGAAGAAATAGTGATGTACCAGTGTCGAAAAAAAAGAAACGTCAAAATACACATCATGTATCATAGGAATCTGCTTGCATTGATGCGAAACTCGGTCAGTTACAGTAGAAATATTAGGATTTCTAAGCACCATTCACTAGGAAACAAATGTGTATTTCAGGTGGATGAATATTTCTGAGAATAATCTTTTGAAAAGATGATTATAAATCCACCTACATGAACATGAATGAATTTAGGGAGTGTATAATAAGACACATATGTTTCATACTTTGAAAAATCTGGAGAGAGTGTGTGTGTGTGTGTGTGTGTGTGTGTGTGTGTATATGTATATATATATATATATATATATATATATATATATATATATATATATATATACATTCAAACATACAAACACACAGAGACTTTAAAAAGTAGAAATATATATGCCAATCAAAATTCATCATGAAATATACATCATCCACAGATCCAAAAATATTTAATTTACTGAACATGGATTTATGTATCATGTTGTTCAAGTAGAAAGCTCACCCATAGGTTGAATTTTCAGTTCCAACAGCATTTAGGAGGAGTGATCTCTTCTCACAATTTGTATCTGCCATGTCAGCCACCTCACAAGAATGTACATGGGATACCAGGTAGGATTCTATATGTGCACGTAAATATACGTGTGCTGAACAGTCTACAGAGAAAGGGAGACAGGAATTCACATATTGGTTAACTTTACAAACAAATGGAGAACTACTTCTCTTAAATTGGACTAGATTTATAACACCTAGCCTTTATAATGCCAAAGGAAAGTCCAATTAGACACCATGCCTCCTCTGAACTGCATGTATTGCTATTCTGTTTGGGTTATTTTCCTCCATCATATCAGGATTGGTAATCAGAGTCCAGGAGGGTATGGGTTAGGGTCAGGGATTCAGTATTTTGAATGGAAAATAGGAAAATGAATCCAATGTGTATGCAATTCTGTGCTACCCAAAAATCTTCCCACTCTCATCAAGAACAATGCCTTGACATTACCTTTGCCCCGAGTAAGACACAATTTGAAGAAAAGAGTTAGAAAATCTGTGAATACATATATACAATGGAAAATGCTCAGGAGTTCACAACCTTGGAGGTGGTAGAGGAGTTTCCATAAGTAAGGGACAGGGTAAACACTCCACAAACATGGAGCTCTGCTGGCCTAAAGACTTCTTGGGAAACTGCCTCTGAGGTTGGACCCTTGAAATATATGTTGTTGTCAGGAGCTTTATCTTCCTTTGTAGTGAGACCATCAAAGCTTGGTCTGCATCTATGTAGCCTGGAGGACATGGTTTCTGATTTTCCAGTGAACATGAGGCAGCAGTGCTGAATTCTCTCTTTGTAGGTCAACTGTGGCCACTGGGGTCTAAGTGTTTCCCCGTGTGGACTGTGAGGCCATTTGGTCATCCTCCACTTTTCCTGGTGTTTCTTGCTGCTTCACTGGGAGTTTCCTATTTGCTTCATGAAATACAAGGAGTTCAACTGGGACACAGTTCTGGAGGGAGTACTGTCACGTGTGCTGACTCAGGGTCCGAGGACAATGCACCAACCAGGCTTCTATCCCACAGAGCTTGCCCCCTTGACCATAGCAACCTGTTTCTGAACATTGCCCGGAAACCTCTCCATATAACAAGATGCCTTTACATATAAGGGTCTGCTGGCTTCACCGTGTCAGTCACAAGCCATGTGGAAGCCAATGGCAGATCCACATGGCCCCACCACAGATGTTTTATCACACACCTGCACACCACTGCTCTAGGCCCACTAATCCGCAGGCTCCAACTTACTGGCATCTCTGTTCTACACCATTTTCATGAAACCCAGTCAATCAAGGCACTGTCTGGTACACTCATGATCAGCAACAGGACATCCAAAGGTTCTCCAGTGCCACACCTGGTCATGGGAATTTCAAAAATTTCATGGTATTTATCAAGCCATTTTTCAAGGATGAACTTGGAGGCACTGTGGGTTTCTATTCATTCAGGAACCACTAAATGGTGAGGAATCTCATTTCAATGAAAGCTCTGGAGAAACACTCAGAGGCAAGGCTTCCCAAGAGTGGCCAAAAGGTCACATCAAGCCAGGCCCATTGAGGTCTACAATGTGAGGTCCATGTGTGTTTTGACTCTCAATTATGGCTGCCAGGTCTTTAAGAATAAAATCATGTGATATCCTGGCTGAGATTCCCAGTGCTCTGTGGAAAGCCACCCTGGGCCTAGATCTCAGTTTCCAAGGGCAACTCTCATGCGTGGCCTCCTAAAATCCCAACACAATTCATGGCAATTCTTCTCTGAGTTCAGTTCCAGAACTCAGTCTCTGAGGGGAATCACGCCAGAGTTCAAGACCAGGTGGACCAAGTCATCCCTGCCAACCGCCACAGAAATGACCACAATTCAAACCAAAACACTGCCACATGGCCCTCATCTTCTTCCATATAGGCACTCATCATAACCTCTTGCTGGAGGTTTCCATGAGGGGGCAGCCCAAGACAGCGTCTAGAATAAGCTCCCTTGCCCCTCATTTGCCTAATGTCTGGGTGGCCTGGACACTCTTCCTGTGACCCAGGATTGATCAAATAGGCCTGCCATTAATACTGCTCTGCTTCTCCAATTTGAGGCCTACTGACTTTCGGGTATAGATTCTTTGTGTGAATTGGAGACATGAGAAAACCCAAGAACCTATGGGCTAGCCTCTGCAGGGCTTTGAAGAACTCATTTGACCCAAAGGATCCCTATTCTCACTTGATGGAGGTCAGGAACTTTCCAGAGGAAAGCGAGAGACTTCATCCACAATGACTGCTCTTTTTGCCATTTTGGCTTTGGATGCACACATGGGATCTTTCTTTAATCCATCAGGTGCTGAGACTCTAAGCCACAGCCCCACACAGGGCCAAGAGGCTGATTCACACACATCCCTTTGCACAGGAATTAAGCCAAAAGCCACAGGTGATGCCCCTTCATTTCCATTTGAAAACTGTTTACTTCAGGCTTCACAAAGGGGTGGCCTGAGGCAAAGACCTTCCTGACACTCAGGGCAACAGAACAATAGGTAAGCAAAAGGCCCAAAGCAGGGTTTCTCCACTGACACTTTACTGGTCACACTGATATCTGAGTTTTCTGAGATGCTTGCCATTCCCTTCAGTTATCCAGTGCATGGCCATGTCATAGAGCTGGGAGGTGGTACATATCTTGGACACAAAACCATGAGCCTATTCTGGAGAGTGGCCAGAATTCAGGAAGAAAACAGGAACTTAGCAAGATAGTAGGTGTTGCCCATAGATAAGGCAAGCCCCAGTCCATTCATAAATTGGAAAGGATGAATGCTGGAAAGTTTTCTACTAGACAGGATGCATCCATTGATTCATTCTCTTTTCCAATGTCTACAACCAGGGATACCGTGGGATACACAGACATAGAAACACTCGCCTTGTCCAACGACTTACTAGAAACAGTCCACTCCAAACCAAACAAACTGCCTTTCCTACCTATTCTCAGAACATGAGACAAAACCATAAACTCACACCCACACCCACTAAGGCACCTCCTTCCCCCAAGTAGGTCTGTGACTATCCGGAGTGTCTTCTGACTGGTGGGCCATACAATGTTCCCCTAAATGGCCCGTCCTCTCTCAGATCTGGCCTCCTTGGCCTACTCAATGAAGTTGTCAGGAGCCACCCGTGAGCCACTCACTACCTGCTTTCTCGGAAAAGTGCCCTCTTCAGAGTTTTCCTGGCATTTGGTCATCCTCACATCAGTAGGTACCAAGAAAGACTGACTCTGTCCTTGGTAAATGCAAACAAGTGAGCCCACTGGGACTGGGACTGAAACTGGCTCTGGGTGCCTGGCTTCCTTGTTGCCAAGTTCAGAGAGTTCCATCACAAAAGAAGTGAGGTGAGGTCACTTCCTTCAGGAACTGAATGAGGTCACTGCCTTAGCAACCAAGTTGTCCTAACAGTTGCTTCCAAGGGTCCTATGAGATGGAGGCTGCCCCTGCTTCCTGTGACACTTTCACAAGTTAGAATGGTATATCCTCCATAGGCACCCAGGAACAGCTTTCCACACAGGCCTGGTTTGGTCCATCTTGTCTACATTAAGAAGAGTGCGGCTCATTCAGACACAACCCTTCATCCTGACCAGGTTGTTTGCCATGGAAGATGACTTTTGCTCTCTCATGTCCTTCAGAGCTGCCTACATCTTCTCCAGGCATCATTTCTGCATGGACCTTTGAGTTCTCAGCACGTGGAAGATCCCCTACATTCCTCTATTGTAAGACCAACTCTGTCCCTGCTCTTCTGTAAAGTTGGATTGAGGGAACAGTGTATGGTTAGGGGTAAGAACATGTTGGATTTGGGTTAGGAATCATTCTACTGGATGAAGAATGGTATTGGGAACCTGCGATATTTATAATAATATATAGGTGAAGTATATGTATGAAAACAGAAATCTAAGTAAGCTTTGAAGCCCAGAAGGGCATTGGGCCCTTGACTGGGATACTTAGCTTGGAATTACATTCTGCACAGCTGTCTCAGATAAATTGATATACAATGGCATAAGACCTTGTACCTTGGATGATTGAATGTGGAAGAGAACATCCAGTCAAAAAGGGATAGTAGGTAGGATTAGGAAGAGAGTCAGTAGGTTTAGGAAGAAGAGTGAGTATAACATTTGGACCAAAAGTTCTTTAGCAGTAGGGTGTCAGTTAGAGAGTAGATGTAAATGTCAGCACATGTGAAGAGTCAGTCACAATAATGAATATGGGAAATTATGTAGGAAAGCAGATATCAATAGAGACATTGGGAAATCAGTCAAAGTATAAAGTGAGTGATAGGATTAGATATTTTCAACAGGGTTGAGTTTGAATATGTAATCTTAGGACGAAGCAACTGTGTAGTCACCGATAGGATTGACATTTGAGAGCATCAGGCATCTGGACAAGGATGTTTTTAGTAATACATGCTCACTTTCCATTTAGACTTTGGTACAATCATAAGTGTGAACTTTGCATTATGTGTCCAGAATATCACTGTGATAAAATGTATATGTAGATCAGGTGACATGAGTATTTCTTCCACCGTTTCTGGGAGCAATATCTTGAAGACGTATTGATTAGTATTTGGGGGCACCAATAGGTGTACCCTGTGTCTATGAATATAGAGATAATGCATGAATAGACCATACTGTGAATAAATAATAGAACTGGTTCCGATTTACATAATGGATTGAACTGATACCTGAAAATATATAGGAAATCTAATATTGATACACAATCATTCATTCCAACCAGTTATATATCTAATGATTATATTAGGGTTATGGTTTACCATGAAGGCTGTGTGAGATTTGCTTGAAAAGTGATTATGGAAATCAAAAATAATGTGTTTGGAAAGAAGTCTCATGAAAAGACCAGTCCAGAAATATACAGGAGTACATGTGTTCTGAAGCAGGAAGTGATTGAAAGTGAACCAAATGCCTGGAAATTTGTGAAAATTGTGGATGAAATATATATCTTATGATGTGCATCAACTGAAGAAATAGTGATGTACCAGTGTCGAAAAAAAAGAAACGTCAAAATACACATCATGTATCATAGGAATCTGCTTGCATTGATGCGAAACTCGGTCAGTTACAGTAGAAATATTAGGATTTCTAAGCACCATTCACTAGGAAACAAATGTGTATTTCAGGTGGATGAATATTTCTGAGAATAATCTTTTGAAAAGATGATTATAAATCCACCTACATGAACATGAATGAATTTAGGGAGTGTATAATAAGACACATATATTTCATACTTTGAAAAATCTGGAGAGAGTGTGTGTGTGTGTGTGTGTGTGTGTGTGTGTGTATATGTATATGTATATATATATATATATATATATATATATATATATATATATACATTCAAACATACAAACACACAGAGACTTTAAAAAGTAGAAATATATATGCCAATCAAAATTCATCATGAAATATACATCATCCACAGATCCAAAAATATTTAATTTACTGAACATGGATTTATGTATCATGTTGTTCAAGTAGAAAGCTCACCCATAGGTTGAATTTTCAGTTCCAACAGCATTTAGGAGGAGTGATCTCTTCTCACAATTTGTATCTGCCATGTCAGCCACCTCACAAGAATGTACATGGGATACCAGGTAGGATTCTATATGTGCACGTAAATATACGTGTGCTGAACAGTCTACAGAGAAAGGGAGACAGGAATTCACATATTGGTTAACTTTACAAACAAATGGAGAACTACTTCTCTTAAATTGGACTAGATTTATAACACCTAGCCTTTATAATGCCAAAGGAAAGTCCAATTAGACACCATGCCTCCTCTGAACTGCATGTATTGCTATTCTGTTTGGGTTATTTTCCTCCATCATATCAGGATTGGTAATCAGAGTCCAGGAGGGTATGGGTTAGTGTCAGGGATTCAGTATTTTGAATGGAAAATAGGAAAATGAATCCAATGTGTATGCAATTCTGTGCTACCCAAAAATCTTCCCACTCTCATCAAGAACAATGCCTTGACATTACCTTTGCCCCGAGTAAGACACAATTTGAAGAAAAGAGTTAGAAAATCTGTGAATACATATATACAATGGAAAATGCTCAGGAGTTCACAACCTTGGAGGTGGTAGAGGAGTTTCCATAAGTAAGGGACAGGGTAAACACTCCACAAACATGGAGCTCTGCTGGCCTAAAGACTTCTTGGGAAACTGCCTCTGAGGTTGGACCCTTGAAATATATGTTGTTGTCAGGAGCTTTATCTTCCTTTGTAGTGAGACCATCAAAGCTTGGTCTGCATCTATGTAGCCTGGAGGACATGGTTTCTGATTTTCCAGTGAACATGAGGCAGCAGTGCTGAATTCTCTCTTTGTAGGTCAACTGTGGCCACTGGGGTCTAAGTGTTTCCCCGTGTGGACTGTGAGGCCATTTGGTCATCCTCCACTTTTCCTGGTGTTTCTTGCTGCTTCACTGGGAGTTTCCTATTTGCTTCATGAAATACAAGGAGTTCAACTGGGACACAGTTCTGGAGGGAGTACTGTCACGTGTGCTGACTCAGGGTCCGAGGACAATGCACCAACCAGGCTTCTATCCCACAGAGCTTGCCCCCTTGACCATAGCAACCTGTTTCTGAACATTGCCCGGAAACCTCTCCATATAACAAGATGCCTTTACATATAAGGGTCTGCTGGCTTCACCGTGTCAGTCACAAGCCATGTGGAAGCCAATGGCAGATCCACATGGCCCCACCACAGATGTTTTATCACACACCTGCACACCACTGCTCTAGGCCCACTAATCCGCAGGCTCCAACTTACTGGCATCTCTGTTCTACACCATTTTCATGAAACCCAGTCAATCAAGGCACTGTCTGGTACACTCATGATCAGCAACAGGACATCCAAAGGTTCTCCAGTGCCACACCTGGTCATGGGAATTTCAAAAATTTCATGGTATTTATCAAGCCATTTTTCAAGGATGAACTTGGAGGCACTGTGGGTTTCTATTCATTCAGGAACCACTAAATGGTGAGGAATCTCATTTCAATGAAAGCTCTGGAGAAACACTCAGAGGCAAGGCTTCCCAAGAGTGGCCAAAAGGTCACATCAAGCCAGGCCCATTGAGGTCTACAACGTGAGGTCCATGTGTGTTTTGACTCTCAATTATGGCTGCCAGGTCTTTAAGAATAAAATCATGTGATATCCTGGCTGAGATTCCCAGTGCTCTGTGGAAAGCCACCCTGGGCCTAGATCTCAGTTTCCAAGGGCAACTCTCATGCGTGGCCTCCTAAAATCCCAACACAATTCATGGCAATTCTTCTCTGAGTTCAGTTCCAGAACTCAGTCTCTGAGGGGAATCACGCCAGAGTTCAAGACCAGGTGGACCAAGTCATCCCTGCCAACCGCCACAGAAATGACCACAATTCAAACCAAAACACTGCCACATGGCCCTCATCTTCTTCCATATAGGCACTCATCATAACCTCTTGCTGGAGGTTTCCATGAGGGGGCAGCCCAAGACAGCGTCTAGAATAAGCTCCCTTGCCCCTCATTTGCCTAATGTCTGGGTGGCCTGGACACTCTTCCTGTGACCCAGGATTGATCAAATAGGCCTGCCATTAATACTGCTCTGCTTCTCCAATTTGAGGCCTACTGACTTTCGGGTATAGATTCTTTGTGTGAATTGGAGACATGAGAAAACCCAAGAACCTATGGGCTAGCCTCTGCAGGGCTTTGAAGAACTCATTTGACCCAAAGGATCCCTATTCTCACTTGATGGAGGTCAGGAACTTTCCAGAGGAAAGCGAGAGACTTCATCCACAATGACTGCTCTTTTTGCCATTTTGGCTTTGGATGCACACATGGGATCTTTCTTTAATCCATCAGGTGCTGAGACTCTAAGCCACAGCCTCACACAGGGCCAAGAGGCTGATTCACACACATCCCTTTGCACAGGAATTAAGCCAAAAGCCACAGGTGATGCCCCTTCATTTCCATTTGAAAACTGTTTACTTCAGGCTTCACAAAGGGGTGGCCTGAGGCAAAGACCTTCCTGACACTCAGGGCAACAGAACAATAGGTAAGCAAAAGGCCCAAAGCAGGGTTTCTCCACTGACACTTTACTGGTCACACTGATATCTGAGTTTTCTGAGATGCTTGCCATTCCCTTCAGTTATCCAGTGCATGGCCATGTCATAGAGCTGGGAGGTGGTACATATCTTGGACACAAAACCATGAGCCTATTCTGGAGAGTGGCCAGAATTCAGGAAGAAAACAGGAACTTAGCAAGATAGTAGGTGTTGCCCATAGATAAGGCAAGCCCCAGTCCATTCATAAATTGGAAAGGATGAATGCTGGAAAGTTTTCTACTAGACAGGATGCATCCATTGATTCATTCTCTTTTCCAATGTCTACAACCAGGGATACCGTGGGATACACAGACATAGAAACACTCGCCTTGTCCAACGACTTACTAGAAACAGTCCACTCCAAACCAAACAAACTGCCTTTCCTACCTATTCTCAGAACATGAGACAAAACCATAAACTCACACCCACACCCACTAAGGCACCTCCTTCCCCCAAGTAGGTCTGTGACTATCCGGAGTGTCTTCTGACTGGTGGGCCATACAATGTTCCCCTAAATGGCCCGTCCTCTCTCAGATCTGGCCTCCTTGGCCTACTCAATGAAGTTGTCAGGAGCCACCCGTGAGCCACTCACTACCTGCTTTCTCGGAAAAGTGCCCTCTTCAGAGTTTTCCTGGCATTTGGTCATCCTCACATCAGTAGGTACCAAGAAAGACTGACTCTGTCCTTGGTAAATGCAAACAAGTGAGCCCACTGGGACTGGGACTGAAACTGGCTCTGGGTGCCTGGCTTCCTTGTTGCCAAGTTCAGAGAGTTCCATCACAAAAGAAGTGAGGTGAGGTCACTTCCTTCAGGAACTGAATGAGGTCACTGCCTTAGCAACCAAGTTGTCCTAACAGTTGCTTCCAAGGGTCCTATGAGATGGAGGCTGCCCCTGCTTCCTGTGACACTTTCACAAGTTAGAATGGTATATCCTCCATAGGCACCCAGGAACAGCTTTCCACACAGGCCTGGTTTGGTCCATCTTGTCTACATTAAGAAGAGTGCGGCTCATTCAGACACAACCCTTCATCCTGACCAGGTTGTTTGCCATGGAAGATGACTTTTGCTCTCTCATGTCCTTCAGAGCTGCCTACATCTTCTCCAGGCATCATTTCTGCATGGACCTTTGAGTTCTCAGCACGTGGAAGATCCCCTACATTCCTCTATTGTAAGACCAACTCTGTCCCTGCTCTTCTGTAAAGTTGGATTGAGGGAACAGTGTATGGTTAGGGGTAAGAACATGTTGGATTTGGGTTAGGAATCATTCTACTGGATGAAGAATGGTATTGGGAACCTGCGATATTTATAATAATATATAGGTGAAGTATATGTATGAAAACAGAAATCTAAGTAAGCTTTGAAGCCCAGAAGGGCATTGGGCCCTTGACTGGGATACTTAGCTTGGAATTACATTCTGCACAGCTGTCTCAGATAAATTGATATACAATGGCATAAGACCTTGTACCTTGGATGATTGAATGTGGAAGAGAACATCCAGTCAAAAAGGGATAGTAGGTAGGATTAGGAAGAGAGTCAGTAGGTTTAGGAAGAAGAGTGAGTATAACATTTGGACCAAAAGTTCTTTAGCAGTAGGGTGTCAGTTAGAGAGTAGATGTAAATGTCAGCACATGTGAAGAGTCAGTCACAATAATGAATATGGGAAATTATGTAGGAAAGCAGATATCAATAGAGACATTGGGAAATCAGTCAAAGTATAAAGTGAGTGATAGGATTAGATATTTTCAACAGGGTTGAGTTTGAATATGTAATCTTAGGACGAAGCAACTGTGTAGTCACCGATAGGATTGACATTTGAGAGCATCAGGCATCTGGACAAGGATGTTTTTAGTAATACATGCTCACTTTCCATTTAGACTTTGGTACAATCATAAGTGTGAACTTTGCATTATGTGTCCAGAATATCACTGTGATAAAATGTATATGTAGATCAGGTGACATGAGTATTTCTTCCACCGTTTCTGGGAGCAATATCTTGAAGACGTATTGATTAGTATTTGGGGGCACCAATAGGTGTACCCTGTGTCTATGAATATAGAGATAATGCATGAATAGACCATACTGTGAATAAATAATAGAACTGGTTCCGATTTACATAATGGATTGAACTGATACCTGAAAATATATAGGAAATCTAATATTGATACACAATCATTCATTCCAACCAGTTATATATCTAATGATTATATTAGGGTTATGGTTTACCATGAAGGCTGTGTGAGATTTGCTTGAAAAGTGATTATGGAAATCAAAAATAATGTGTTTGGAAAGAAGTCTCATGAAAAGACCAGTCCAGAAATATACAGGAGTACATGTGTTCTGAAGCAGGAAGTGATTGAAAGTGAACCAAATGCCTGGAAATTTGTGAAAATTGTGGATGAAATATATATCTTATGATGTGCATCAACTGAAGAAATAGTGATGTACCAGTGTCGAAAAAAAAGAAACGTCAAAATACACATCATGTATCATAGGAATCTGCTTGCATTGATGCGAAACTCGGTCAGTTACAGTAGAAATATTAGGATTTCTAAGCACCATTCACTAGGAAACAAATGTGTATTTCAGGTGGATGAATATTTCTGAGAATAATCTTTTGAAAAGATGATTATAAATCCACCTACATGAACATGAATGAATTTAGGGAGTGTATAATAAGACACATATATTTCATACTTTGAAAAATCTGGAGAGAGTGTGTGTGTGTGTGTGTGTGTGTGTGTGTGTATATGTATATGTATATATATATATATATATATATATATATATATACATTCAAACATACAAACACACAGAGACTTTAAAAAGTAGAAATATATATGCCAATCAAAATTCATCATGAAATATACATCATCCACAGATCCAAAAATATTTAATTTACTGAACATGGATTTATGTATCATGTTGTTCAAGTAGAAAGCTCACCCATAGGTTGAATTTTCAGTTCCAACAGCATTTAGGAGGAGTGATCTCTTCTCACAATTTGTATCTGCCATGTCAGCCACCTCACAAGAATGTACATGGGATACCAGGTAGGATTCTATATGTGCACGTAAATATACGTGTGCTGAACAGTCTACAGAGAAAGGGAGACAGGAATTCACATATTGGTTAACTTTACAAACAAATGGAGAACTACTTCTCTTAAATTGGACTAGATTTATAACACCTAGCCTTTATAATGCCAAAGGAAAGTCCAATTAGACACCATGCCTCCTCTGAACTGCATGTATTGCTATTCTGTTTGGGTTATTTTCCTCCATCATATCAGGATTGGTAATCAGAGTCCAGGAGGGTATGGGTTAGTGTCAGGGATTCAGTATTTTGAATGGAAAATAGGAAAATGAATCCAATGTGTATGCAATTCTGTGCTACCCAAAAATCTTCCCACTCTCATCAAGAACAATGCCTTGACATTACCTTTGCCCCGAGTAAGACACAATTTGAAGAAAAGAGTTAGAAAATCTGTGAATACATATATACAATGGAAAATGCTCAGGAGTTCACAACCTTGGAGGTGGTAGAGGAGTTTCCATAAGTAAGGGACAGGGTAAACACTCCACAAACATGGAGCTCTGCTGGCCTAAAGACTTCTTGGGAAACTGCCTCTGAGGTTGGACCCTTGAAATATATGTTGTTGTCAGGAGCTTTATCTTCCTTTGTAGTGAGACCATCAAAGCTTGGTCTGCATCTATGTAGCCTGGAGGACATGGTTTCTGATTTTCCAGTGAACATGAGGCAGCAGTGCTGAATTCTCTCTTTGTAGGTCAACTGTGGCCACTGGGGTCTAAGTGTTTCCCCGTGTGGACTGTGAGGCCATTTGGTCATCCTCCACTTTTCCTGGTGTTTCTTGCTGCTTCACTGGGAGTTTCCTATTTGCTTCATGAAATACAAGGAGTTCAACTGGGACACAGTTCTGGAGGGAGTACTGTCACGTGTGCTGACTCAGGGTCCGAGGACAATGCACCAACCAGGCTTCTATCCCACAGAGCTTGCCCCCTTGACCATAGCAACCTGTTTCTGAACATTGCCCGGAAACCTCTCCATATAACAAGATGCCTTTACATATAAGGGTCTGCTGGCTTCACCGTGTCAGTCACAAGCCATGTGGAAGCCAATGGCAGATCCACATGGCCCCACCACAGATGTTTTATCACACACCTGCACACCACTGCTCTAGGCCCACTAATCCGCAGGCTCCAACTTACTGGCATCTCTGTTCTACACCATTTTCATGAAACCCAGTCAATCAAGGCACTGTCTGGTACACTCATGATCAGCAACAGGACATCCAAAGGTTCTCCAGTGCCACACCTGGTCATGGGAATTTCAAAAATTTCATGGTATTTATCAAGCCATTTTTCAAGGATGAACTTGGAGGCACTGTGGGTTTCTATTCATTCAGGAACCACTAAATGGTGAGGAATCTCATTTCAATGAAAGCTCTGGAGAAACACTCAGAGGCAAGGCTTCCCAAGAGTGGCCAAAAGGTCACATCAAGCCAGGCCCATTGAGGTCTACAATGTGAGGTCCATGTGTGTTTTGACTCTCAATTATGGCTGCCAGGTCTTTAAGAATAAAATCATGTGATATCCTGGCTGAGATTCCCAGTGCTCTGTGGAAAGCCACCCTGGGCCTAGATCTCAGTTTCCAAGGGCAACTCTCATGCGTGGCCTCCTAAAATCCCAACACAATTCATGGCAATTCTTCTCTGAGTTCAGTTCCAGAACTCAGTCTCTGAGGGGAATCACGCCAGAGTTCAAGACCAGGTGGACCAAGTCATCCCTGCCAACCGCCACAGAAATGACCACAATTCAAACCAAAACACTGCCACATGGCCCTCATCTTCTTCCATATAGGCACTCATCATAACCTCTTGCTGGAGGTTTCCATGAGGGGGCAGCCCAAGACAGCGTCTAGAATAAGCTCCCTTGCCCCTCATTTGCCTAATGTCTGGGTGGCCTGGACACTCTTCCTGTGACCCAGGATTGATCAAATAGGCCTGCCATTAATACTGCTCTGCTTCTCCAATTTGAGGCCTACTGACTTTCGGGTATAGATTCTTTGTGTGAATTGGAGACATGAGAAAACCCAAGAACCTATGGGCTAGCCTCTGCAGGGCTTTGAAGAACTCATTTGACCCAAAGGATCCCTATTCTCACTTGATGGAGGTCAGGAACTTTCCAGAGGAAAGCGAGAGACTTCATCCACAATGACTGCTCTTTTTGCCATTTTGGCTTTGGATGCACACATGGGATCTTTCTTTAATCCATCAGGTGCTGAGACTCTAAGCCACAGCCCCACACAGGGCCAAGAGGCTGATTCACACACATCCCTTTGCACAGGAATTAAGCCAAAAGCCACAGGTGATGCCCCTTCATTTCCATTTGAAAACTGTTTACTTCAGGCTTCACAAAGGGGTGGCCTGAGGCAAAGACCTTCCTGACACTCAGGGCAACAGAACAATAGGTAAGCAAAAGGCCCAAAGCAGGGTTTCTCCACTGACACTTTACTGGTCACACTGATATCTGAGTTTTCTGAGATGCTTGCCATTCCCTTCAGTTATCCAGTGCATGGCCATGTCATAGAGCTGGGAGGTGGTACATATCTTGGACACAAAACCATGAGCCTATTCTGGAGAGTGGCCAGAATTCAGGAAGAAAACAGGAACTTAGCAAGATAGTAGGTGTTGCCCATAGATAAGGCAAGCCCCAGTCCATTCATAAATTGGAAAGGATGAATGCTGGAAAGTTTTCTACTAGACAGGATGCATCCATTGATTCATTCTCTTTTCCAATGTCTACAACCAGGGATACCGTGGGATACACAGACATAGAAACACTCGCCTTGTCCAACGACTTACTAGAAACAGTCCACTCCAAACCAAACAAACTGCCTTTCCTACCTATTCTCAGAACATGAGACAAAACCATAAACTCACACCCACACCCACTAAGGCACCTCCTTCCCCCAAGTAGGTCTGTGACTATCCGGAGTGTCTTCTGACTGGTGGGCCATACAATGTTCCCCTAAATGGCCCGTCCTCTCTCAGATCTGGCCTCCTTGGCCTACTCAATGAAGTTGTCAGGAGCCACCCGTGAGCCACTCACTACCTGCTTTCTCGGAAAAGTGCCCTCTTCAGAGTTTTCCTGGCATTTGGTCATCCTCACATCAGTAGGTACCAAGAAAGACTGACTCTGTCCTTGGTAAATGCAAACAAGTGAGCCCACTGGGACTGGGACTGAAACTGGCTCTGGGTGCCTGGCTTCCTTGTTGCCAAGTTCAGAGAGTTCCATCACAAAAGAAGTGAGGTGAGGTCACTTCCTTCAGGAACTGAATGAGGTCACTGCCTTAGCAACCAAGTTGTCCTAACAGTTGCTTCCAAGGGTCCTATGAGATGGAGGCTGCCCCTGCTTCCTGTGACACTTTCACAAGTTAGAATGGTATATCCTCCATAGGCACCCAGGAACAGCTTTCCACACAGGCCTGGTTTGGTCCATCTTGTCTACATTAAGAAGAGTGCGGCTCATTCAGACACAACCCTTCATCCTGACCAGGTTGTTTGCCATGGAAGATGACTTTTGCTCTCTCATGTCCTTCAGAGCTGCCTACATCTTCTCCAGGCATCATTTCTGCATGGACCTTTGAGTTCTCAGCACGTGGAAGATCCCCTACATTCCTCTATTGTAAGACCAACTCTGTCCCTGCTCTTCTGTAAAGTTGGATTGAGGGAACAGTGTATGGTTAGGGGTAAGAACATGTTGGATTTGGGTTAGGAATCATTCTACTGGATGAAGAATGGTATTGGGAACCTGCGATATTTATAATAATATATAGGTGAAGTATATGTATGAAAACAGAAATCTAAGTAAGCTTTGAAGCCCAGAAGGGCATTGGGCCCTTGACTGGGATACTTAGCTTGGAATTACATTCTGCACAGCTGTCTCAGATAAATTGATATACAATGGCATAAGACCTTGTACCTTGGATGATTGAATGTGGAAGAGAACATCCAGTCAAAAAGGGATAGTAGGTAGGATTAGGAAGAGAGTCAGTAGGTTTAGGAAGAAGAGTGAGTATAACATTTGGACCAAAAGTTCTTTAGCAGTAGGGTGTCAGTTAGAGAGTAGATGTAAATGTCAGCACATGTGAAGAGTCAGTCACAATAATGAATATGGGAAATTATGTAGGAAAGCAGATATCAATAGAGACATTGGGAAATCAGTCAAAGTATAAAGTGAGTGATAGGATTAGATATTTTCAACAGGGTTGAGTTTGAATATGTAATCTTAGGACGAAGCAACTGTGTAGTCACCGATAGGATTGACATTTGAGAGCATCAGGCATCTGGACAAGGATGTTTTTAGTAATACATGCTCACTTTCCATTTAGACTTTGGTACAATCATAAGTGTGAACTTTGCATTATGTGTCCAGAATATCACTGTGATAAAATGTATATGTAGATCAGGTGACATGAGTATTTCTTCCACCGTTTCTGGGAGCAATATCTTGAAGACGTATTGATTAGTATTTGGGGGCACCAATAGGTGTACCCTGTGTCTATGAATATAGAGATAATGCATGAATAGACCATACTGTGAATAAATAATAGAACTGGTTCCGATTTACATAATGGATTGAACTGATACCTGAAAATATATAGGAAATCTAATATTGATACACAATCATTCATTCCAACCAGTTATATATCTAATGATTATATTAGGGTTATGGTTTACCATGAAGGCTGTGTGAGATTTGCTTGAAAAGTGATTATGGAAATCAAAAATAATGTGTTTGGAAAGAAGTCTCATGAAAAGACCAGTCCAGAAATATACAGGAGTACATGTGTTCTGAAGCAGGAAGTGATTGAAAGTGAACCAAATGCCTGGAAATTTGTGAAAATTGTGGATGAAATATATATCTTATGATGTGCATCAACTGAAGAAATAGTGATGTACCAGTGTCGAAAAAAAAGAAACGTCAAAATACACATCATGTATCATAGGAATCTGCTTGCATTGATGCGAAACTCGGTCAGTTACAGTAGAAATATTAGGATATCTAAGCACCATTCACTAGGAAACAAATGTGTATTTCAGGTGGATGAATATTTCTGAGAATAATCTTTTGAAAAGATGATTATAAATCCACCTACATGAACATGAATGAATTTAGGGAGTGTATAATAAGACACATATATTTCATACTTTGAAAAATCTGGAGAGAGTGTGTGTGTGTGTGTGTGTGTGTGTGTGTGTGTATGTATATGTATATATATATATATATATATATATATATATATATATATATATATACATTCAAACATACAAACACACAGAGACTTTAAAAAGTAGAAATATATATGCCAATCAAAATTCATCATGAAATATACATCATCCACAGATCCAAAAATATTTAATTTACTGAACATGGATTTATGTATCATGTTGTTCAAGTAGAAAGCTCACCCATAGGTTGAATTTTCAGTTCCAACAGCATTTAGGAGGAGTGATCTCTTCTCACAATTTGTATCTGCCATGTCAGCCACCTCACAAGAATGTACATGGGATACCAGGTAGGATTCTATATGTGCACGTAAATATACGTGTGCTGAACAGTCTACAGAGAAAGGGAGACAGGAATTCACATATTGGTTAACTTTACAAACAAATGGAGAACTACTTCTCTTAAATTGGACTAGATTTATAACACCTAGCCTTTATAATGCCAAAGGAAAGTCCAATTAGACACCATGCCTCCTCTGAACTGCATGTATTGCTATTCTGTTTGGGTTATTTTCCTCCATCATATCAGGATTGGTAATCAGAGTCCAGGAGGGTATGGGTTAGTGTCAGGGATTCAGTATTTTGAATGGAAAATAGGAAAATGAATCCAATGTGTATGCAATTCTGTGCTACCCAAAAATCTTCCCACTCTCATCAAGAACAATGCCTTGACATTACCTTTGCCCCGAGTAAGACACAATTTGAAGAAAAGAGTTAGAAAATCTGTGAATACATATATACAATGGAAAATGCTCAGGAGTTCACAACCTTGGAGGTGGTAGAGGAGTTTCCATAAGTAAGGGACAGGGTAAACACTCCACAAACATGGAGCTCTGCTGGCCTAAAGACTTCTTGGGAAACTGCCTCTGAGGTTGGACCCTTGAAATATATGTTGTTGTCAGGAGCTTTATCTTCCTTTGTAGTGAGACCATCAAAGCTTGGTCTGCATCTATGTAGCCTGGAGGACATGGTTTCTGATTTTCCAGTGAACATGAGGCAGCAGTGCTGAATTCTCTCTTTGTAGGTCAACTGTGGCCACTGGGGTCTAAGTGTTTCCCCGTGTGGACTGTGAGGCCATTTGGTCATCCTCCACTTTTCCTGGTGTTTCTTGCTGCTTCACTGGGAGTTTCCTATTTGCTTCATGAAATACAAGGAGTTCAACTGGGACACAGTTCTGGAGGGAGTACTGTCACGTGTGCTGACTCAGGGTCCGAGGACAATGCACCAACCAGGCTTCTATCCCACAGAGCTTGCCCCCTTGACCATAGCAACCTGTTTCTGAACATTGCCCGGAAACCTCTCCATATAACAAGATGCCTTTACATATAAGGGTCTGCTGGCTTCACCGTGTCAGTCACAAGCCATGTGGAAGCCAATGGCAGATCCACATGGCCCCACCACAGATGTTTTATCACACACCTGCACACCACTGCTCTAGGCCCACTAATCCGCAGGCTCCAACTTACTGGCATCTCTGTTCTACACCATTTTCATGAAACCCAGTCAATCAAGGCACTGTCTGGTACACTCATGATCAGCAACAGGACATCCAAAGGTTCTCCAGTGCCACACCTGGTCATGGGAATTTCAAAAATTTCATGGTATTTATCAAGCCATTTTTCAAGGATGAACTTGGAGGCACTGTGGGTTTCTATTCATTCAGGAACCACTAAATGGTGAGGAATCTCATTTCAATGAAAGCTCTGGAGAAACACTCAGAGGCAAGGCTTCCCAAGAGTGGCCAAAAGGTCACATCAAGCCAGGCCCATTGAGGTCTACAATGTGAGGTCCATGTGTGTTTTGACTCTCAATTATGGCTGCCAGGTCTTTAAGAATAAAATCATGTGATATCCTGGCTGAGATTCCCAGTGCTCTGTGGAAAGCCACCCTGGGCCTAGATCTCAGTTTCCAAGGGCAACTCTCATGCGTGGCCTCCTAAAATCCCAACACAATTCATGGCAATTCTTCTCTGAGTTCAGTTCCAGAACTCAGTCTCTGAGGGGAATCACGCCAGAGTTCAAGACCAGGTGGACCAAGTCATCCCTGCCAACCGCCACAGAAATGACCACAATTCAAACCAAAACACTGCCACATGGCCCTCATCTTCTTCCATATAGGCACTCATCATAACCTCTTGCTGGAGGTTTCCATGAGGGGGCAGCCCAAGACAGCGTCTAGAATAAGCTCCCTTGCCCCTCATTTGCCTAATGTCTGGGTGGCCTGGACACTCTTCCTGTGACCCAGGATTGATCAAATAGGCCTGCCATTAATACTGCTCTGCTTCTCCAATTTGAGGCCTACTGACTTTCGGGTATAGATTCTTTGTGTGAATTGGAGACATGAGAAAACCCAAGAACCTATGGGCTAGCCTCTGCAGGGCTTTGAAGAACTCATTTGACCCAAAGGATCCCTATTCTCACTTGATGGAGGTCAGGAACTTTCCAGAGGAAAGCGAGAGACTTCATCCACAATGACTGCTCTTTTTGCCATTTTGGCTTTGGATGCACACATGGGATCTTTCTTTAATCCATCAGGTGCTGAGACTCTAAGCCACAGCCTCACACAGGGCCAAGAGGCTGATTCACACACATCCCTTTGCACAGGAATTAAGCCAAAAGCCACAGGTGATGCCCCTTCATTTCCATTTGAAAACTGTTTACTTCAGGCTTCACAAAGGGGTGGCCTGAGGCAAAGACCTTCCTGACACTCAGGGCAACAGAACAATAGGTAAGCAAAAGGCCCAAAGCAGGGTTTCTCCACTGACACTTTACTGGTCACACTGATATCTGAGTTTTCTGAGATGCTTGCCATTCCCTTCAGTTATCCAGTGCATGGCCATGTCATAGAGCTGGGAGGTGGTACATATCTTGGACACAAAACCATGAGCCTATTCTGGAGAGTGGCCAGAATTCAGGAAGAAAACAGGAACTTAGCAAGATAGTAGGTGTTGCCCATAGATAAGGCAAGCCCCAGTCCATTCATAAATTGGAAAGGATGAATGCTGGAAAGTTTTCTACTAGACAGGATGCATCCATTGATTCATTCTCTTTTCCAATGTCTACAACCAGGGATACCGTGGGATACACAGACATAGAAACACTCGCCTTGTCCAACGACTTACTAGAAACAGTCCACTCCAAACCAAACAAACTGCCTTTCCTACCTATTCTCAGAACATGAGACAAAACCATAAACTCACACCCACACCCACTAAGGCACCTCCTTCCCCCAAGTAGGTCTGTGACTATCCGGAGTGTCTTCTGACTGGTGGGCCATACAATGTTCCCCTAAATGGCCCGTCCTCTCTCAGATCTGGCCTCCTTGGCCTACTCAATGAAGTTGTCAGGAGCCACCCGTGAGCCACTCACTACCTGCTTTCTCGGAAAAGTGCCCTCTTCAGAGTTTTCCTGGCATTTGGTCATCCTCACATCAGTAGGTACCAAGAAAGACTGACTCTGTCCTTGGTAAATGCAAACAAGTGAGCCCACTGGGACTGGGACTGAAACTGGCTCTGGGTGCCTGGCTTCCTTGTTGCCAAGTTCAGAGAGTTCCATCACAAAAGAAGTGAGGTGAGGTCACTTCCTTCAGGAACTGAATGAGGTCACTGCCTTAGCAACCAAGTTGTCCTAACAGTTGCTTCCAAGGGTCCTATGAGATGGAGGCTGCCCCTGCTTCCTGTGACACTTTCACAAGTTAGAATGGTATATCCTCCATAGGCACCCAGGAACAGCTTTCCACACAGGCCTGGTTTGGTCCATCTTGTCTACATTAAGAAGAGTGCGGCTCATTCAGACACAACCCTTCATCCTGACCAGGTTGTTTGCCATGGAAGATGACTTTTGCTCTCTCATGTCCTTCAGAGCTGCCTACATCTTCTCCAGGCATCATTTCTGCATGGACCTTTGAGTTCTCAGCACGTGGAAGATCCCCTACATTCCTCTATTGTAAGACCAACTCTGTCCCTGCTCTTCTGTAAAGTTGGATTGAGGGAACAGTGTATGGTTAGGGGTAAGAACATGTTGGATTTGGGTTAGGAATCATTCTACTGGATGAAGAATGGTATTGGGAACCTGCGATATTTATAATAATATATAGGTGAAGTATATGTATGAAAACAGAAATCTAAGCAAGCTTTGAAGCCCAGAAGGGCATTGGGCCCTTGACTGGGATACTTAGCTTGGAATTACATTCTGCACAGCTGTCTCAGATAAATTGATATACAATGGCATAAGACCTTGTACCTTGGATGATTGAATGTGGAAGAGAACATCCAGTCAAAAAGGGATAGTAGGTAGGATTAGGAAGAGAGTCAGTAGGTTTAGGAAGAAGAGTGAGTATAACATTTGGACCAAAAGTTCTTTAGCAGTAGGGTGTCAGTTAGAGAGTAGATGTAAATGTCAGCACATGTGAAGAGTCAGTCACAATAATGAATATGGGAAATTATGTAGGAAAGCAGATATCAATAGAGACATTGGGAAATCAGTCAAAGTATAAAGTGAGTGATAGGATTAGATATTTTCAACAGGGTTGAGTTTGAATATGTAATCTTAGGACGAAGCAACTGTGTAGTCACCGATAGGATTGACATTTGAGAGCATCAGGCATCTGGACAAGGATGTTTTTAGTAATACATGCTCACTTTCCATTTAGACTTTGGTACAATCATAAGTGTGAACTTTGCATTATGTGTCCAGAATATCACTGTGATAAAATGTATATGTAGATCAGGTGACATGAGTATTTCTTCCACCGTTTCTGGGAGCAATATCTTGAAGACGTATTGATTAGTATTTGGGGGCACCAATAGGTGTACCCTGTGTCTATGAATATAGAGATAATGCATGAATAGACCATACTGTGAATAAATAATAGAACTGGTTCCGATTTACATAATGGATTGAACTGATACCTGAAAATATATAGGAAATCTAATATTGATACACAATCATTCATTCCAACCAGTTATATATCTAATGATTATATTAGGGTTATGGTTTACCATGAAGGCTGTGTGAGATTTGCTTGAAAAGTGATTATGGAAATCAAAAATAATGTGTTTGGAAAGAAGTCTCATGAAAAGACCAGTCCAGAAATATACAGGAGTACATGTGTTCTGAAGCAGGAAGTGATTGAAAGTGAACCAAATGCCTGGAAATTTGTGAAAATTGTGGATGAAATATATATCTTATGATGTGCATCAACTGAAGAAATAGTGATGTACCAGTGTCGAAAAAAAAGAAACGTCAAAATACACATCATGTATCATAGGAATCTGCTTGCATTGATGCGAAACTCGGTCAGTTACAGTAGAAATATTAGGATTTCTAAGCACCATTCACTAGGAAACAAATGTGTATTTCAGGTGGATGAATATTTCTGAGAATAATCTTTTGAAAAGATGATTATAAATCCACCTACATGAACATGAATGAATTTAGGGAGTGTATAATAAGACACATATATTTCATACTTTGAAAAATCTGGAGAGAGTGTGTGTGTGTGTGTGTGTGTGTGTGTGTGTATATGTATATATATATATATATATATATATATATATATATATATATATATATATATACATTCAAACATACAAACACACAGAGACTTTAAAAAGTAGAAATATATATGCCAATCAAAATTCATCATGAAATATACATCATCCACAGATCCAAAAATATTTAATTTACTGAACATGGATTTATGTATCATGTTGTTCAAGTAGAAAGCTCACCCATAGGTTGAATTTTCAGTTCCAACAGCATTTAGGAGGAGTGATCTCTTCTCACAATTTGTATCTGCCATGTCAGCCACCTCACAAGAATGTACATGGGATACCAGGTAGGATTCTATATGTGCACGTAAATATACGTGTGCTGAACAGTCTACAGAGAAAGGGAGACAGGAATTCACATATTGGTTAACTTTACAAACAAATGGAGAACTACTTCTCTTAAATTGGACTAGATTTATAACACCTAGCCTTTATAATGCCAAAGGAAAGTCCAATTAGACACCATGCCTCCTCTGAACTGCATGTATTGCTATTCTGTTTGGGTTATTTTCCTCCATCATATCAGGATTGGTAATCAGAGTCCAGGAGGGTATGGGTTAGTGTCAGGGATTCAGTATTTTGAATGGAAAATAGGAAAATGAATCCAATGTGTATGCAATTCTGTGCTACCCAAAAATCTTCCCACTCTCATCAAGAACAATGCCTTGACATTACCTTTGCCCCGAGTAAGACACAATTTGAAGAAAAGAGTTAGAAAATCTGTGAATACATATATACAATGGAAAATGCTCAGGAGTTCACAACCTTGGAGGTGGTAGAGGAGTTTCCATAAGTAAGGGACAGGGTAAACACTCCACAAACATGGAGCTCTGCTGGCCTAAAGACTTCTTGGGAAACTGCCTCTGAGGTTGGACCCTTGAAATATATGTTGTTGTCAGGAGCTTTATCTTCCTTTGTAGTGAGACCATCAAAGCTTGGTCTGCATCTATGTAGCCTGGAGGACATGGTTTCTGATTTTCCAGTGAACATGAGGCAGCAGTGCTGAATTCTCTCTTTGTAGGTCAACTGTGGCCACTGGGGTCTAAGTGTTTCCCCGTGTGGACTGTGAGGCCATTTGGTCATCCTCCACTTTTCCTGGTGTTTCTTGCTGCTTCACTGGGAGTTTCCTATTTGCTTCATGAAATACAAGGAGTTCAACTGGGACACAGTTCTGGAGGGAGTACTGTCACGTGTGCTGACTCAGGGTCCGAGGACAATGCACCAACCAGGCTTCTATCCCACAGAGCTTGCCCCCTTGACCATAGCAACCTGTTTCTGAACATTGCCCGGAAACCTCTCCATATAACAAGATGCCTTTACATATAAGGGTCTGCTGGCTTCACCGTGTCAGTCACAAGCCATGTGGAAGCCAATGGCAGATCCACATGGCCCCACCACAGATGTTTTATCACACACCTGCACACCACTGCTCTAGGCCCACTAATCCGCAGGCTCCAACTTACTGGCATCTCTGTTCTACACCATTTTCATGAAACCCAGTCAATCAAGGCACTGTCTGGTACACTCATGATCAGCAACAGGACATCCAAAGGTTCTCCAGTGCCACACCTGGTCATGGGAATTTCAAAAATTTCATGGTATTTATCAAGCCATTTTTCAAGGATGAACTTGGAGGCACTGTGGGTTTCTATTCATTCAGGAACCACTAAATGGTGAGGAATCTCATTTCAATGAAAGCTCTGGAGAAACACTCAGAGGCAAGGCTTCCCAAGAGTGGCCAAAAGGTCACATCAAGCCAGGCCCATTGAGGTCTACAATGTGAGGTCCATGTGTGTTTTGACTCTCAATTATGGCTGCCAGGTCTTTAAGAATAAAATCATGTGATATCCTGGCTGAGATTCCCAGTGCTCTGTGGAAAGCCACCCTGGGCCTAGATCTCAGTTTCCAAGGGCAACTCTCATGCGTGGCCTCCTAAAATCCCAACACAATTCATGGCAATTCTTCTCTGAGTTCAGTTCCAGAACTCAGTCTCTGAGGGGAATCACGCCAGAGTTCAAGACCAGGTGGACCAAGTCATCCCTGCCAACCGCCACAGAAATGACCACAATTCAAACCAAAACACTGCCACATGGCCCTCATCTTCTTCCATATAGGCACTCATCATAACCTCTTGCTGGAGGTTTCCATGAGGGGGCAGCCCAAGACAGCGTCTAGAATAAGCTCCCTTGCCCCTCATTTGCCTAATGTCTGGGTGGCCTGGACACTCTTCCTGTGACCCAGGATTGATCAAATAGGCCTGCCATTAATACTGCTCTGCTTCTCCAATTTGAGGCCTACTGACTTTCGGGTATAGATTCTTTGTGTGAATTGGAGACATGAGAAAACCCAAGAACCTATGGGCTAGCCTCTGCAGGGCTTTGAAGAACTCATTTGACCCAAAGGATCCCTATTCTCACTTGATGGAGGTCAGGAACTTTCCAGAGGAAAGCGAGAGACTTCATCCACAATGACTGCTCTTTTTGCCATTTTGGCTTTGGATGCACACATGGGATCTTTCTTTAATCCATCAGGTGCTGAGACTCTAAGCCACAGCCTCACACAGGGCCAAGAGGCTGATTCACACACATCCCTTTGCACAGGAATTAAGCCAAAAGCCACAGGTGATGCCCCTTCATTTCCATTTGAAAACTGTTTACTTCAGGCTTCACAAAGGGGTGGCCTGAGGCAAAGACCTTCCTGACACTCAGGGCAACAGAACAATAGGTAAGCAAAAGGCCCAAAGCAGGGTTTCTCCACTGACACTTTACTGGTCACACTGATATCTGAGTTTTCTGAGATGCTTGCCATTCCCTTCAGTTATCCAGTGCATGGCCATGTCATAGAGCTGGGAGGTGGTACATATCTTGGACACAAAACCATGAGCCTATTCTGGAGAGTGGCCAGAATTCAGGAAGAAAACAGGAACTTAGCAAGATAGTAGGTGTTGCCCATAGATAAGGCAAGCCCCAGTCCATTCATAAATTGGAAAGGATGAATGCTGGAAAGTTTTCTACTAGACAGGATGCATCCATTGATTCATTCTCTTTTCCAATGTCTACAACCAGGGATACCGTGGGATACACAGACATAGAAACACTCGCCTTGTCCAACGACTTACTAGAAACAGTCCACTCCAAACCAAACAAACTGCCTTTCCTACCTATTCTCAGAACATGAGACAAAACCATAAACTCACACCCACACCCACTAAGGCACCTCCTTCCCCCAAGTAGGTCTGTGACTATCCGGAGTGTCTTCTGACTGGTGGGCCATACAATGTTCCCCTAAATGGCCCGTCCTCTCTCAGATCTGGCCTCCTTGGCCTACTCAATGAAGTTGTCAGGAGCCACCCGTGAGCCACTCACTACCTGCTTTCTCGGAAAAGTGCCCTCTTCAGAGTTTTCCTGGCATTTGGTCATCCTCACATCAGTAGGTACCAAGAAAGACTGACTCTGTCCTTGGTAAATGCAAACAAGTGAGCCCACTGGGACTGGGACTGAAACTGGCTCTGGGTGCCTGGCTTCCTTGTTGCCAAGTTCAGAGAGTTCCATCACAAAAGAAGTGAGGTGAGGTCACTTCCTTCAGGAACTGAATGAGGTCACTGCCTTAGCAACCAAGTTGTCCTAACAGTTGCTTCCAAGGGTCCTATGAGATGGAGGCTGCCCCTGCTTCCTGTGACACTTTCACAAGTTAGAATGGTATATCCTCCATAGGCACCCAGGAACAGCTTTCCACACAGGCCTGGTTTGGTCCATCTTGTCTACATTAAGAAGAGTGCGGCTCATTCAGACACAACCCTTCATCCTGACCAGGTTGTTTGCCATGGAAGATGACTTTTGCTCTCTCATGTCCTTCAGAGCTGCCTACATCTTCTCCAGGCATCATTTCTGCATGGACCTTTGAGTTCTCAGCACGTGGAAGATCCCCTACATTCCTCTATTGTAAGACCAACTCTGTCCCTGCTCTTCTGTAAAGTTGGATTGAGGGAACAGTGTATGGTTAGGGGTAAGAACATGTTGGATTTGGGTTAGGAATCATTCTACTGGATGAAGAATGGTATTGGGAACCTGCGATATTTATAATAATATATAGGTGAAGTATATGTATGAAAACAGAAATCTAAGTAAGCTTTGAAGCCCAGAAGGGCATTGGGCCCTTGACTGGGATACTTAGCTTGGAATTACATTCTGCACAGCTGTCTCAGATAAATTGATATACAATGGCATAAGACCTTGTACCTTGGATGATTGAATGTGGAAGAGAACATCCAGTCAAAAAGGGATAGTAGGTAGGATTAGGAAGAGAGTCAGTAGGTTTAGGAAGAAGAGTGAGTATAACATTTGGACCAAAAGTTCTTTAGCAGTAGGGTGTCAGTTAGAGAGTAGATGTAAATGTCAGCACATGTGAAGAGTCAGTCACAATAATGAATATGGGAAATTATGTAGGAAAGCAGATATCAATAGAGACATTGGGAAATCAGTCAAAGTATAAAGTGAGTGATAGGATTAGATATTTTCAACAGGGTTGAGTTTGAATATGTAATCTTAGGACGAAGCAACTGTGTAGTCACCGATAGGATTGACATTTGAGAGCATCAGGCATCTGGACAAGGATGTTTTTAGTAATACATGCTCACTTTCCATTTAGACTTTGGTACAATCATAAGTGTGAACTTTGCATTATGTGTCCAGAATATCACTGTGATAAAATGTATATGTAGATCAGGTGACATGAGTATTTCTTCCACCGTTTCTGGGAGCAATATCTTGAAGACGTATTGATTAGTATTTGGGGGCACCAATAGGTGTACCCTGTGTCTATGAATATAGAGATAATGCATGAATAGACCATACTGTGAATAAATAATAGAACTGGTTCCGATTTACATAATGGATTGAACTGATACCTGAAAATATATAGGAAATCTAATATTGATACACAATCATTCATTCCAACCAGTTATATATCTAATGATTATATTAGGGTTATGGTTTACCATGAAGGCTGTGTGAGATTTGCTTGAAAAGTGATTATGGAAATCAAAAATAATGTGTTTGGAAAGAAGTCTCATGAAAAGACCAGTCCAGAAATATACAGGAGTACATGTGTTCTGAAGCAGGAAGTGATTGAAAGTGAACCAAATGCCTGGAAATTTGTGAAAATTGTGGATGAAATATATATCTTATGATGTGCATCAACTGAAGAAATAGTGATGTACCAGTGTCGAAAAAAAAGAAACGTCAAAATACACATCATGTATCATAGGAATCTGCTTGCATTGATGCGAAACTCGGTCAGTTACAGTAGAAATATTAGGATTTCTAAGCACCATTCACTAGGAAACAAATGTGTATTTCAGGTGGATGAATATTTCTGAGAATAATCTTTTGAAAAGATGATTATAAATCCACCTACATGAACATGAATGAATTTAGGGAGTGTATAATAAGACACATATATTTCATACTTTGAAAAATCTGGAGAGAGAGTGTGTGTGTGTGTGTGTGTGTGTGTGTATGTATATATATATATATATATATATATATATATATATATATACATTCAAACATACAAACACACAGAGACTTTAAAAAGTAGAAATATATATGCCAATCAAAATTCATCATGAAATATACATCATCCACAGATCCAAAAATATTTAATTTACTGAACATGGATTTATGTATCATGTTGTTCAAGTAGAAAGCTCACCCATAGGTTGAATTTTCAGTTCCAACAGCATTTAGGAGGAGTGATCTCTTCTCACAATTTGTATCTGCCATGTCAGCCACCTCACAAGAATGTACATGGGATACCAGGTAGGATTCTATATGTGCACGTAAATATACGTGTGCTGAACAGTCTACAGAGAAAGGGAGACAGGAATTCACATATTGGTTAACTTTACAAACAAATGGAGAACTACTTCTCTTAAATTGGACTAGATTTATAACACCTAGCCTTTATAATGCCAAAGGAAAGTCCAATTAGACACCATGCCTCCTCTGAACTGCATGTATTGCTATTCTGTTTGGGTTATTTTCCTCCATCATATCAGGATTGGTAATCAGAGTCCAGGAGGGTATGGGTTAGGGTCAGGGATTCAGTATTTTGAATGGAAAATAGGAAAATGAATCCAATGTGTATGCAATTCTGTGCTACCCAAAAATCTTCCCACTCTCATCAAGAACAATGCCTTGACATTACCTTTGCCCCGAGTAAGACACAATTTGAAGAAAAGAGTTAGAAAATCTGTGAATACATATATACAATGGAAAATGCTCAGGAGTTCACAACCTTGGAGGTGGTAGAGGAGTTTCCATAAGTAAGGGACAGGGTAAACACTCCACAAACATGGAGCTCTGCTGGCCTAAAGACTTCTTGGGAAACTGCCTCTGAGGTTGGACCCTTGAAATATATGTTGTTGTCAGGAGCTTTATCTTCCTTTGTAGTGAGACCATCAAAGCTTGGTCTGCATCTATGTAGCCTGGAGGACATGGTTTCTGATTTTCCAGTGAACATGAGGCAGCAGTGCTGAATTCTCTCTTTGTAGGTCAACTGTGGCCACTGGGGTCTAAGTGTTTCCCCGTGTGGACTGTGAGGCCATTTGGTCATCCTCCACTTTTCCTGGTGTTTCTTGCTGCTTCACTGGGAGTTTCCTATTTGCTTCATGAAATACAAGGAGTTCAACTGGGACACAGTTCTGGAGGGAGTACTGTCACGTGTGCTGACTCAGGGTCCGAGGACAATGCACCAACCAGGCTTCTATCCCACAGAGCTTGCCCCCTTGACCATAGCAACCTGTTTCTGAACATTGCCCGGAAACCTCTCCATATAACAAGATGCCTTTACATATAAGGGTCTGCTGGCTTCACCGTGTCAGTCACAAGCCATGTGGAAGCCAATGGCAGATCCACATGGCCCCACCACAGATGTTTTATCACACACCTGCACACCACTGCTCTAGGCCCACTAATCCGCAGGCTCCAACTTACTGGCATCTCTGTTCTACACCATTTTCATGAAACCCAGTCAATCAAGGCACTGTCTGGTACACTCATGATCAGCAACAGGACATCCAAAGGTTCTCCAGTGCCACACCTGGTCATGGGAATTTCAAAAATTTCATGGTATTTATCAAGCCATTTTTCAAGGATGAACTTGGAGGCACTGTGGGTTTCTATTCATTCAGGAACCACTAAATGGTGAGGAATCTCATTTCAATGAAAGCTCTGGAGAAACACTCAGAGGCAAGGCTTCCCAAGAGTGGCCAAAAGGTCACATCAAGCCAGGCCCATTGAGGTCTACAATGTGAGGTCCATGTGTGTTTTGACTCTCAATTATGGCTGCCAGGTCTTTAAGAATAAAATCATGTGATATCCTGGCTGAGATTCCCAGTGCTCTGTGGAAAGCCACCCTGGGCCTAGATCTCAGTTTCCAAGGGCAACTCTCATGCGTGGCCTCCTAAAATCCCAACACAATTCATGGCAATTCTT